>NC_134275.1:55712181-56012181 GCF_031893055.1 Leptodactylus fuscus | reverse complement strand
AGGGGGCAACCCTGTCGTGTTCCATTCGTGATGTGAAAGGGGGTTGACAAAGTACCGTTAATTTTTAGTTTTGCATAAGGAGTGTCGTAAAGGGAGAAAATGGCGGTGATAAACTCTGAAGGAAAACCAAATTTTTCGAGGGTGGCCTTCATAAAGAGCCAGTCAACTCGATCAAAGGCCTTTTCGGCATCTATTCCTAATAGTATCAAGTCCGAGTGAGTTTTCTTTGCGTGGGCGATAGCATGGAGGAGGCGATGGGAATTATCTTTCCCCTCCCTCCCTAGAACAAAGCCGGCTTGGTCCGGGTGTAAAAGTTTAGGGATGAGGGACTTAATTCTATATGCTAGGATCTTTGCCCACAGTTTAAGGTCGACATTTAGCAATGAGATGGGTCTGTAGCTACCGCAGGCGCTAGGGTCTTTTCCCTCTTTGGGTAAGATTGTGATATGGGCTTCTTGAGCGTGTTTCGGGAGTGCTTTTCCAGAGAGGAGAGCATTACAAGAAAGGGCAAAGTGGGGTAGAAGTGTGGAGAGAAAGGTTTTATAGTAATGAAGGGGGAAGCCATCCGGTCCAGGGCTTTTGCCTTTAGGAAAGCTGTTTAAAACCTGTCTTATTTCTTCATGAGATATGGGGTCGAGGAGGGGAGAGATGTCCTCGTTGGTTAAAGAAGGAAGGTTTACAGAGGATAAGAAGTCATTTATTTTGTTTTTGTGGAGAGAGATGTTCTCATTAGTGCGGTGTGAGGTGAGATTGTAAAGATCTGTGTAAAATTTGTGGAACGCGTGTGAGATGTCCTTGGTGGAGCGCCTAGTTATCCCTAAATGGTCTTTAATCTCTGAAATAAAACAGTTTGATTTTTGTTTTTTGATCATGGAGGTCATGAGCTTACCTCCTCTGTCCCCATGGGCATAGATCCTGTGCTGGAAGTGGAGGAATTGTTTTGCAGTGCGGGAGTTTATAATGTCTTTCAGTTTTTCTCTAAGGGAGCGCAATTCCGCGTCCGAGTTGGTTCTAAGGGAGGCCTTGCGAAGTCTTTCGATTTTTGAGATGTTGGAGAGAATGGAGTCGAGTTCAAACTGTGACTCTTTTTTAAGTTTAGAAGCAATAGAGATGAAAGCCCCTCTTATCACAGATTTGTGGGCTTCCCATGTAATTGTGGGGCAAGTGTCTGAATTTGCATTGATGCTAAAATATGTCTCTAGTTGTTTTTTGATTGAGTCGGTCACATCTGATCTATCGAGGAGTGATTCGTTTAACCTCCAGTTCCAGTCTTTCCTCGGGAGCTGGTCAAAGTTAACTTGGATCCATACCGGGGTATGATCCGAGACAGATATCACATCAATTTTGGCCTTAGTGACATGGGGTAATAGGTCAGTGGAGAGGAGAAAGTAGTCTAAGCGTTGATAGGAATTTCGAGGGTTAGAATAAAAGGAGAAGTCTTTTGTAGTGGGATTAAGGGTTCTCCAGACATCTATTAAGTTTAGGTCAGAAAAATCTTGTTGAAGCCTGCCTCTGGCTTTCTGCGGTGTGGAAGAGGAGCCTGTGGAGGTGTCTAAAGATGGATCTAGTGCTAGATTGAGGTCGCCTGCTAGTATGATTGGGCCTTCAGCAAATAACTCTAGCTTTTTGAGGACCTCTAGTAGCCAAGGGACCTGGTCTTTATTGGGAGCATACACATTTACAAACGTATATTTCTGAGAGGCGATTGTGCCTTTGAGGAACAAGAACCTGCCATCTGCGTCTGCATATGTCTGTGCAGAATGGAAGGGAACTGAGTGGTGGAAAAGGATGGAGACCCCTTTTGTGGCTGCCGAGGGGTTGGTGGAGTGGAAAGAAAGGGGGAAGTATTTTGTTGAGAAGCGCGGAATTTTTCCAGTTTTGAAGTGTGTTTCTTGCAGAAAAGCTATTTTGGTGCGAAGTCTTTTAAGGATGGTAAATATTTGTGATCGTTTATTGGGGGAGTTTAGTCCGTGGACATTGAAGGAAGTGAGAATGTGGTCTGACATATCGAGGAAGGGCCTGGCCGCAGGCCGCAACCAGCCAAAGGTATAAGAAGAGAAAGAGATACAGAAAGGGAGTAAGCAGTGAGGTATTAGAGGGAGGAGAAGAAAAAAGGGAGGGGTTGGGAATAAAGGGAGCGAAGGGGAGGGGGAAGCGTGAGGGGCGTAGAGAGAAAAGGGAAATGGGGAGGGAGAAAAAGTGAAAGAGAGGAGAAGGGGGGGGGTTCAAACGGAGAAGGAGTGTTAGAGAGGATAGGATAGGGAGGGTCGGGGAGGGGAGAGGGGAAAGTGTATCTGACTACGTCAACTGAGGGAGAATAATGTAAAGTCAGGGAGAAATAAAAAAAAAAATTTTTTGGCGAGGGTGCCTGAGACTCGCCAGAGGTTAGCAGAGAAAATTTTCCGGAGCTATCCGAGTATGGATAGCGGGTGGGTGGGGAACGAAGTAAAAGTCCTAATCGTCACAGTCTACCTGACGACCCTAAAGAGAGTGGCGTGTAACTAAATGGGTTGAGAATGGAGTGATGTGAGTTGAGAAGTGGGGAGAGCTGCAGAGGTAGTGGGGGGGGGGGGGGTAGGTAGAGGTGAGGGGGGGGGGAGGATGTGGGGGAGAAAGGGAGAGGAGAAGGGGAAGGGGAAGGGGGAGGGGAAGGGGAAGGGGAACCGGGAGTTTTAAAGCTTTGGGGAGAGTTCCACGAGATTGAGGCAGTGAGGGCTATGACACCGGGAGTAATCTGGTGCTACAGTTAGCTAAGGTCAGCAGGTGAGAGTAGGGGTTCAGGTATGAGCCGTACAGGGCGGGCACGACACCACAGAGATAATTTAGAGAAACAGTAACAAATATAAATTTCTGAGTCTCTATTAAGAGAAGAGGGAGGGATGAAAGACAAGTTTTTGGTAGGTTGAAGAGAAAAGCAGGAGCAGGATGAAAAGAGAGAGAGAGAAGAAAAGGCAAGGGGTCGGAGCAGAGGAGGGAGAGAGGGAGGGGAGGTTGAGAGTAGGCGACACCAGAGAAGAGCAAGCATTGATGAGGAATAGTATATCAGTGAAACTACTATGGCTATGAAATCCAAATACTAGATGAGAAATATGTCACACTAAGACAAAAAACTTAATGAACTTAGTAAGAAGCTTAATATAACTGATTAACTTAACCAGAGAAAAAAGTTTTTAACATAAAACATTGTAAGCTAGCTTAAGGAGGCCTAAAGCCGTAGAGTAAGGGGGGGGGGGGGAAGGAAAGGGGAGGGAAGAGAGGGGGGGGGGGGGGACCATCACCCCTGACCGTGGGACCCAGCTGGGAGACCCAGGGGCAGGGGGGAAGGAGAGAGCCCTTATTGTACACAAGGCATATGCATTAAGTAAGAGTAAGAATGACATATATTATGTAGGATGCATCACATTGTGAGAGCTTAGCGAAGAACTTAGTATAACTGTGAATGCGGGTAGAGATAAATTCTTGACATATAACACTGCGGGCTAACTTGAGGGAAGGGGAGGAGGGGGGGAGGGAGGAAGGAGGAGAGGGAGGCTAGAGGGGATCCATCGCCCCCGGCCGCGGAACCCGAAACAGGGGACTCGGGGCCAGGGGAGAGGGAAAGAACCCTCAATAATACACAAGGCAATAACATTAGGTGAAGAGACTCATCTGGATGGGGGGATTCCGAGCAGTGTTGTGAGGAAAGGTCCCGTTGGGGTTATATCAAGGGAGGAGAGCATTGGATCCAGATAGAGAAGCTGGTACGGAACCGATGGTAAAGTTTATAGCAGAAAACGTGGATGCTCTACCGGTCCTGTCCGTCCCCAACGGTAGAGGACACCTTGGGGTGATGTGTCCCTGAGAAGTAATACTAGGCGGGTGTCATAACAAGAAATAACAGAACATAACAGAGGTCTGTCAAGAAAAAGGGTTGGCGACAAGGCTGAGGAAGAATCAGTCACTGATAATGCCCCTAGCAACCGGCTTCTTCTGTTTCGGAGATTTAGATCTGCGATATGGTGCCTGTTTCTCCAGGGTGGGTAAGGGTGGCCAATCGTGCACATCCTCGGGAAGCATTGACCAAGATGGTATGGGTATCGGGTCCAGACCCAGTAATGGCCACGCTGTAGCTAGGTCTTCAGGGGATCTGATATATATCCTGCGGCCCTGATTCATGACAGAGAGACCGAATGGGAACAGCCACGCATAAGATAAGCCTTTCTCTCTCAGGGTAGCTAGCAATGGTTTCAATAATCTCCTCTTAGCGAGTGTGGAGGGTGCCAGATCTTGATATAGCTGTATTTCATGGCCCTCATACATTAGGGGTCTCTTGTCCCTTGACGCCATGAGGACTTCTGTTGTGTCCACAGAAGTCAATAGACCACATATTATGTCCCTAGGAGGCTCTGTAGTTGCAGGCTTAGCCCTAATGGAGCGATGTACCCTCTCAATCTGGATGGATGCAGCCCTCTCTGAGCCTAGGATGTCTGTAAAGATGGCGGACATGATCTCCCTCAGAGAGTCAGGGGGGAAAGACTCAGGTAAGCCCTTCAGTCTGATGTTTCTTCTCCTGTTCCTATTCTCCAAGTCCTCAATCATGTCATGGAGGCGATTGAGATGGTTGTGATGATTGGAGATATGCAATGCTGCTGTGGCCGTGTGTTGTGTTATGTCCGTGTGGGCAGACTCCAGTCTATCTACGCGGCCTCCCATGTGTTGGAGCTCGGCTTTCATCTCAGCTAATTCGGCCATAACTGGGGCAATAGTTTTTGCTAGGGCTTTCATGAGAAAGGCTTGGGTAATGGGGCGCGTACCTGTGTCCTGTATGTCTGCGCCAGACATGCTCTCCACGTCAGACTCTTCAGCTGCGTCCCCTGACTGCAGATCTTCGGGCGCCATCTTGCGCGCCAAGGCCGGAGACTGAGAGGCCTTTTTTCGGAAGAATTTGTGGAGTTCTGCCGAACTGGACCTGCGGTTTGGTGTCCCCGGCAGGTCCCCTCCACGTTCCCGGTTTTGTTTGCCCATTTTCAGGCAGTTAATTGCGGTAGGGTCGGGGTAAGGCTGCTCTGTAGACGGAGCTGCAGGCTCAGACCTCCATCCACTTCAGCGGTTAGGCTCCGCCCCCCTGCACATTTTCTGTTAGTACAATAAACCTCATTTCAATCCTGAAATATTACTGTGTCCATCAGTTATTAGATATATCAAACTGAAATGGCTGTTATAAACACCAAAATATTTAGAACTAAAAATGATTAAGATTAATAGGGGTGCCCAAACTTTTTCATAGGACTGTATGTAGTACTTGCCTCAGCCTGCGACTTCGTCTGAGGGTTGTTGGAGTGGAGGATCTGCCTATATTCAACAAATAACGCTCCGGCGTTTTGGCAGCTCTTAAGCTGTCCTGCTTCTGAACTTGTTCCTTGTGCCCTGCCTGTGATTGTTCTGGCATCTCAGCAGCTGGGATGCCACATACAGTAATGAGCGTGTTGTTGGTCTTGATGATCCAAGATTTCTTTATTGTCTATGCAAATAGGGTAACGTGCCTTACCAGCTATCCAATCGGTGGCCTCAGCAGTCACTGGTGAGAGATTGATGATGTCACTTAGATAGGTCACCAAGTCCTCACCAATGACCAATCGGTGGCCTCAGCAGTTACATGAGATTCTCCACTTCTGGTCTGGCCTGTGACTGAATGAAGAGAATAGAGACGGGGTCTATACAACAGAGTGCCAAGGATAGGTATGCCTTTTTTTCTATTTTACACCCCAGTCACCTGAGTTATATACGATTACTGGTCAAGTATGCAAACCCCCCACTTTGGCGCGGAAGCGGATCAGAAAGTATGGAGGCTGAGCAACAAAGAGCTGGGGATAGGTGAGTAATACTTTTTGTATACTTGGTTCATATGCTTCCTGAAGAACCCCTTAATATTAGACAGCCCCTTTAAATCCGTCATATGGATTTAAAGGGATAGGTAGTAATGTCTGAGCCTACACTGAGGGCACCCCATTGATTGCTAGAGGTCCCCTCTACCCAAGCTCCTCCTGGGGCATTGATGACTGGAGAATGGGGGAGCGTATGCACTACTGTTGATATAATAAGTCTATGGGACCGCTGTACTTGGCTATCTTCATTGGCCTCATAGATTAAGAATGGAGCAGTAAAATGCTTGTTTGACCCATGCATCAAAATTTATCTCATTAATGTTATGCAGTGGGGATTAATGGAGGTTCAGGGCTAGAGAGGGGTGAACCGCACATAATTCATTTCAATGAACATTTGTGAGGTTTGGTGTTCCGTTTCGTTTTGGGTGAAAATTGTTCAGCACAAACTGGAAATGTTATTATTATACTCACAGACCTCAAAGTGTAGGGCCAATGGAGGTTGGCAAAAATGTCTTTGACCCTTGTCTCATCTCTCCAGAGCATTGTTGTGACGTCCAGGTTCTAGCATCAGGAGGCCAACCTGCTCCACGTGACTTCTCTTGCTCAACCACAGGCGTTAATGGTGACCCCAGGGTGCATGTAAAAAACCAAAGGCTGGAAGAGGTCTAAAGAGGATGCACAGGAGATCGCTGGATGCTGCAAGGGTGAGACAAGGTGAATATATCTCTTTTACTTAATGCTCCTGGGTTGGATCGAAAATTTGGGTTGAATTTGTTTCTACCTGAATGGGATGTCTAACCCCTGTTCAAGACCCCCTTTGATTCTTGGGTCCAAGCAGTGGCTACCTCAGTGATCGGATACCATTACCTATCCTATGGTGCAGACTTACCATGGAGAATCTTCAATGGGTTACTGGAGTAATGACGTTTTTGGGGTCTTCTGTCTTCTTGCTTTGGAAATCGACAAAAAGTTACAAAGAAAGTTATCTTGTCTTGTTCAATTTCTTGTTCTGGCCAACTTTGCAAATTTCATCCCCTCAATGCAAGAATACGTCACTCTTCTCTGCATTCAATATCATAGAAACCTTTCCCCGACCAGCGTTCACCTACCAGACGCTCACTTACTCAGGTACGAGATTAATTCGCCGTACATCCCTGCAGCTTTCCCTATAGGCACAATCCATGACTTGTTAATTATTGGAGCCCGGATCTTGCCAGCTCACTGAGTAAATGTTTAGATAGGACATGCATCCACTCATGTAGAATTACAATATTACACAGCAAGCATCATTAGGACAACGCACAAACAAGGTGACGCCTGGGATCGTGGCAGGGGTGGTGCAGAGAATGGTGATGAGAACCTCCGAGGACTCGTCCTGATCCCTTCCAAGCATCAGCCTGTACTTCAGGCGCAATATGTAGAGTAAATGATATACAATGATGTCTGCTGTGACGAGGCATTAGTGCGGATGATAGGCCTGTTCTCTGTTAGTTTTCATCTAATCAATTCCCCGATGTTTTCCCGGGATATGTTGAGTGCATATTATACTGCAGAGCTTGGCTGTCTTACAAACAGGTACTTCTTGATTCTGTGCCAGGGGGTCCCCTAGGAAGACTTATTCCCTGAAATCTAAATAAATTGCTCTACTAGACGGCAATTCATACCTGTGCAGGAGCGCAACGCAGACCAATGGCGAATTAATCACCCACAATGGGGAAATGTCTCAAATACATGGAAATGTCTACTTGGATTATATACATCCAACCTACAAGCTGTACTGATGGCAGGGACCTCATGGCACAGGTGCGCATCAAGGGCATATGCCAATCTCATTCTGAGCTGCACTCACCACCTCTTCACACTTGTCTAGTAAAATTCTCATCAATGACAACCCCTTTCATATGAAGTCTAGCTCCTCACACCACTGCAAGTTGCCAGGGGAAGCCACAGCCAGATAGTTTTGTATTTCCATAGTACATGGCGGCCATCCAACTGCGATACATGGAGATCTCCTATCTTACAGGGAAGCTCTCATAGAGGCATTGCCGATCCAGACAACCCCTTCCATGACATCTATTAGTCCTAATATAACATATAACCAGTGGTGGTCTTCATTGAATAAATGTTTTGCCTCATTTACATAATTTTTTATGCTTTCATTTTTTTTTTTTTCCCCTGCTGTTGCTGTTTCTAGTTTTTGGACTAGGCTTCATTTTCCATCCCTAACCTATAGACGTTGGAAACGCCATTATTACCGGAGAGTCAACAGAGCAGAGCCCTATACTTAGACTGAGTTCACATGGGGGTATTTTGGTCAGGATTTTGAGGCCATATCCGCCTCAAAATCCTGACTAAAAAGAGGGCTCCCATTGATTTCAATGGGAGACGGTCAGTTCTTTTTTCCGGAAGTGGTTTGTTCCGTCTCCCGGAAAAAAGAACGGACATGCTTATTCTTCAGGTGGAGTCGCCTCACGAATCCGCCCGAAGACACTCTCTCCTCCCAACTAGGCCCATTCATTTGGGCCTAATCCGGAGTGAAGTGCGTGAATTGATGCCGGTGCACTGCACCGGCATCCAGTCGCAGCTACCTGTATTTTGGACCGGAATCTGAGGCATCGAGTGATGGGAGTCTGACCAATTACCCCAGAAGGCAGGGATACTACATTTACATACTTAAAGCCATTAAAGGAAATCTGAAAGGAGCTCAAAAAAGTTTATCCTTGGTGTGGCGCGGGTGACCTGTGGACCCCATGGCTTATGGTCCCTATGGCAGCAGCAACTACAGTGATTACTCCACTATTGACCACTATGCCATTGCTTATGGGCCCACTAAGGCCTCGGGGGCCTGTTATGCCATTGCTTATGGGCTCACTAAGGCCTCGGGGCCCGTTATGCCCTTGGTTACATTTTGAAATAAAAAATATACAAAATGATAATTAGGAAAAATCAGCCAAATCAAAAAATCTACGTCTTCCTGCAATTGAAATGTATGACGAAATTTGGAGTTGATTTGGAGGTGAAAAAAATACAAAACTCATGCTATATTTCATCCGTTTTTATGGATCCTTCCATGTACTGTAATGTATGAGAAATCTGTAAAGCAGCAGACCCTCAGCTGCAAAATGGCCAAGAAAAATGGATGTTTTTTTCCGTCCATTTTGTACTACTATCACGTGAAGGCTTAGAGTATGGATCTACCTCCTAGTGAGAAGATGAACCATTCATTTAATATTTAAAGGGAATATTTTTATAGATTTTTTTTAAATTTTTTGCATGGACGGGAGGAGGGCTAGACAATGCTTCATAAGTGTTCATGAACCCAACTTACAGTTTGAGGTTTCTTATGACCATGATCCCAAGGGTGGGTTACACAACACAATAACACCACCTTATTAACAAGGCAAAAATGATCAGTAAAAGGGAAGAAAAAAAACAATGTGATTATGGAGCAGATGACAGGAGGGAGCAGTGACAATGGAGCGCCGTTGCAGCTCTGTTGGGGGTATTTGCCACTGTGCACAAGTGATAATTATGTCTTATGGAAGACGTCATTTGCCGGCCCCTACCGCTCCCCGGATACGTCTCAGGCGCTTAGACAGAAACCAGAAGGAAAACTTTTCCTTAAGTTGACGTATCAGTAACACAATTCCTCCGGATCGCCATGCTGTCACAGCTCCGCAGCTTAATTCAGCGCTAATTACACCTCCTTGTTAAGATTAACTAAGCGTGTAACGGCGCACTAACGCTGAAGGTATTAACCGACTATTTGCTTTTCCTAAAGATCATCTCATCGCACATTTACAGATTTCAGTTTTACCACTTATGGAAGAATATGATTTTTATCATCCCTTTACGTGATAAAAAATACAATAAAAATAATGAAATTGCATAAAGATGGTAAGAAAGAAGTGCGCTTATGTCAGAACTGCAGAACTCAACTTCTTAGAGGAAGGCTCACATTTATACAAGATCCGCATTAAATATTGAGGATCTCTGCAAATACTTCTCTTGCTGCTGGCACCGGCCACCGACCGAGGAACGGGGAATACAACTGAGAGAGAAGTGGAGGAAAGGAACCGGCAGTTACTGATGTCAATGGACGATGGAAAGGGGCAAGAGACTTGTCAGTTACTGCTTACACTTACACAATGTGCATTCTCCTAATATTGTAGCATCAAGTTAGCAGGGAAACTGTGACATCACTGTGTGTATTATCTCTGTACTGTGACATCACTGTGTGTATTATCCCTGTACTGTGACATCACTGTGTGTATTATCCCTGTACTGTGACATCATTGTGTGTATTATCCCTGTACTGTGACATCACTGTGTGTATTATCTCTGTACTGTGACATCACTGTGTGTATTATCCTGTACTGTGTCATCACTGTGTGTATTATCCCTGTACTGTGACATCACTGTGTGTATGATCTCTGTACTGTGACATCACTGTGTGTATTATCCCTGTACTGTGACATCACTGTGTGTATTATCCCTGTACTGTGACATCACTGTGTGTATTATCCTGTACTGTGTCATCACTGTGTGTATTATCCATGTACTATGACATCACTGTGTGTATTATCCTGTACTGTGACATCACTGTGTGTATTATCTCTGTACTGTGACATCACTGTGTGTATTATCCTGTACTGTGACATCACTGTGTGTATTATCTCTGTACTGTGACATCACTGTGTGTATTATCCTGTACTGTGACATCACTGTGTGTATTATCTCTGTACTGTGACATCACTGTGTGTATTATCCATGTACTATGACATCACTGTGTGTATTATCCTGTACTGTGACATCACTGTGTGTATTATCTCTGTACTGTGACATCACTGTGTGTATTATCCCTGTACTGTGACATCACTGTGTGTATTATCTCTGTACTGTGACATCACTGTGTGTATTATCCTGTACTGTGACATCACTGTGTGTATTATCTCTGTACTGTGACATCACTGTGTGTATTATCCATGTACTATGACATCACTGTGTGTATTATCCTGTACTGTGACATTACTGTGTGTATGATCTCTGTACTGTGACATCACTGTGTGTATTATCTCTGTACTGTGACATCACTGTGTGTATTATCCCTGTACTGTGACATCACTGTGTGTATTATCCCTGTACTGTGACATCACTGTGTGTATTCTCTCTATACTGTGACATAACTAAGTATACTGTATTATCTTTGAGCTCTGACACCATTGTATACAAACTAGTAGAGTTTCCATAAAGTAATATTCTCTGTGTTCCCCATATTGGCTCCCCCTAATGGTGGTTGTTGACGGACAGAATTGTATAATTTATAAAATCAGACACAATCAGTCCAGACTTTCGGCCATACGTGTATTGCATAGTCTAGTAAGTATATTATCTTCCATGTCTACATTTGTTTTCTCACCAGAGGCTGCAATGTTTTCCTCTTCCCTACTTTGTGAGATATAAAACAATTGTGTGAATTGTGGTTGTTTGTGGTGAATGCTGTAGAGAGTCCATCATCCTGACTCTGACAGATCACCGCTGAACGTCTGTGTGTTTTATGCTCTGCGCCTCTGTGGGACATAACAGCCATTCTCTGCCGTTTTAATTTGCAGTTACATCCAGTCTGTTTAGAGACCCCCAGAGTTCCCTGGCTTTGGAATCGTAACACATCCTCTCCTCCTTGCTGTGCCCTTTATGACTTCGGCTTTTTGCCACATTATTTAGAGCCAGATTTATTCTAGAAAGTTACAAGAAGATTAAAAAATTTAAAAAAAAAATGTTGAAATATGAAAAAGGACAAGATTCCTAACAAGACCTTATTAGGGATAATGTAACAATGTTACGATTGTTTACAATATTGCAGAATATAAAACTGAACTTGCACATTCCATCGGCAATAATATAACTAATAATAGACTAGAAGAGCTCCTCACATTCAGAAATGAGCAGTTGTCTTTTTTCTCCCCCCACTTTTATTGGCAGTTCATACAATACTTAGCAGCGGGCAATGATGGGCACAAGAAAAAGCAGCTCCCAGGTTACTTAGAGTGCAAATTAAGCCATAAAACTATGAATAGAGATGACTAAACTGCTTCATAACAAGCTGGGTCTGTTACGTCTTTTCCATAACGCTCAGGTTCGGATGAACACAAGATTTTTGAGGTCTGCTATCCATGAATCATCATCTCTTCCGAACCCAGCAGCTGATTCTTTTCAATAAGTCCCATCAAATTAGTAAGAAATCATTCTAACCCTTCCCTCGCCATATGATTAAGTCACACTGAGCGTATAATTAAATAGCGACGGAATAGATATTAATAAAGGCTTCAAAACAATATATATATATATATATATATATATATATATATACAGTTAGGGCCAGAAATATTTGGACAGTGACACAAGTTTTGTTATTTTAGCTGTTTACTAAAACATGTTCAGAAATACAATTATATATATAATATGGGCTGAAAGTGCACACTCCCAGCTGCAATATGAGAGTTTCCACATCCAAATCGGAGAAAGGGTTTAGGAATCATAGCTCTGTAATGCATAGCCTCCTCTTTTTCAAGGGACCAAAAGTAATTGGACAATGGACTCTAAGGGCTGCAATTAACTCTGAAGGCGTCTCCCTCGTAAACCTGTAATCAATTAAGTAGTTAAAAGGTCTGGGGTTGATTCCAGGTGTGTGGTTTTGCATTTGGAAGCTGTTGCTGTGACCAGACAACATGCGGTCAAAGGAACTCTCAATTGAGGTGAAGCAGAACATCCTGAGGCTGAAAAAAAAGAAAAAATCCATCAGAGAGATAGCAGACATGCTTGGAGTAGCAAAATCAACAGTCGGCTACATTCTAAGAAAAAAGGAATTGACTGGTGAGCTTGGGAACTCAAAAAGGCCTGGGTGTCCACGGATGACAACAGTGGTGGATGGCGCATACTTTCTTTGGTCAAGAAGAACCCGTTCACAACATCAACTGAAGTCCAGAACACTCTCAGTGAAGTAGGTGTATCTGTCTCTAAGTCAACAGTAAAGAGAAGACTCCATGAAAGTAAATACAAAGGGTTCACATCTAGATGCAAACCATTCATCAATTCCAAAAATAGACAGGCCAGAGTTACATTTGCTGAAAAACACCTCAAGAAGCCAGCTCAGTTCTGGAAAAGTATTCTATGGACAGATGAGACAAAGATCAACCTGTACCAGAATGATGGGAAGAAAAAAGTTTGGAGAAGAAAGGCAACGGCACATGATCCAAGGCACACCACATCCTCTGTAAAACATGGTGGAGGCAACGTGATGGCATGGACATGCATGGCTTTCAATGGCACTGGGTCACTTGTGTTTATTGATGACATAACAGCAGACAAGAGTAGCCGGATGAATTCTGAAGTGTACCGGGATATACTTTCAGCCCAGATTCAGCCAAATGCTGCCAAGTTGATCGGACGGCGCTTCATAGTACAGATGGACAATGACCCCAAGCATACAGCCAAAGCTACCCAGGAGTTCATGAGTGCAAAAAAGTGGAACATTCTGCAATGGCCAAGTCAATCACCAGATCTTAACCCAATCGAGCATGCATTTCACTTGCTCAAATCCAGACTTAAGGAAGAGACCCACAAACAAGCAAGACCTGAAGGTTGCGGCTGTAAAGGCCTGGCAAAGCATTAAGAAGGAGGAAACCCAGCGTTTGGTGATGTCCATGGGTTCCAGACTTAAGGCAGTGATTGCCTCCAAAGGATTCGCAACAAAATATTGAAAAAAAATATATATTTTGTTTGGGTTATGTTTATTTGTCCAATTACTTTTGAGCTCCTAAAATGTGGAGTGTTTGTAAAGAAATGTGTACAATTCCTACATTTTCTATCAGATATTTTTGTTCAACCCTTCAAATTAAACATTACAATCTGCACTTGAATTCTGTTGTAGAGGTTTCATTTCAAAACCAATGTGGTGGCATGCAGAGCCTAACTCGCGAAAATTGTGTCACTGTCCAAATATTTCTGGCCCTAACTGTATATATATATATATATATATATATATATATATATATATATACAACAACACATTTACCCTATAATGGTGCCCACTGAAAGCACAACTCGTCATGCAAAGAATAAGCCCTAATATGGCTTGAGTTGACAGGAAAAAAAAAATGAATTGTGAAAAGCGGAATACTACCTCCATCTAAACTGGTGCTGAGCTGCAGGCATACATGGAGACTCGCACCAGTCTTTTCTCTGTATGTTCTGGTCTCATACAAGGGAGAGCTTGTTCTGAGGGCGATAAAGTGCATTTAGATACAGTCAGTGCTTTTTAGCTTTGGTTAGGCAGGAAATAACAGCTCTTTTTAGAGCTCAATACATGATGCAGCGTAGCAGCAGGGGACGTGGGCGAGGACGTGGACGTGCATACCCAGCTGGGTGTCCAGTCCACAGCCCAAGTACTGAAGAGGGGCTGCCAGCAGTGTCCCTCGTCAATATGAGCAGGGGATGTGGGCTAGGATGTGGATACCCAGCTGTATATCCACTCAACAGTCCAGGTACTGAAGAGGGGCTGCCAGCAGCAACAGGGGACATGGGTGAGGACGTGGATATCCAGCTGGGTATCCACTCCATAGGCCAGGTACTGGAGAGATTCAGTCAGCAAACAATTTACTCCTCCTCCTACAACCCCAGCTCCTAATTCTGCATGTGAATATATATATATATATATATATATATATATATATATATATATATATTTCCATTATCTCCCCCCCAGGGGGTTGCAACTCAATTTTTTAGGGCTCCAGTCCAAGGGCCTGCAAAATAATTATTTAGGGCTCACCCCCAAGGGGTTGAAATCAAAATTTTTAGGGCTCCCCCCAAGGGCCTGAAAATTAATGTTTTAGGGCTCACCCCCAAGGGCCTGAAATCAAATTTTTTAGGGGTCACCCGAAGGGCCAAAAAATAAAACACTGCTGCTGCATGGCTCTAGTCACCAAAAGGGCATAAAACACTGCTTTTAAAGGCTCTACTCACTTTAAGGGACAAAATCTGAATCTCTGCTGTTTAAAGGCTCAACTCACCCAAAGAACCAACAAATCTTTGCTGGTGTAAGGCTGAACTAAGTTAAAGGGCCTAAAACTCTGCAGGTAGAGGCTGAAGTCACCTGAAGGGCCTCAATCTCTGCTGGGAGCTCAGCTCAAGGGCCTGTAACTTAATTTGGAAGGGCTCCTGTTAAGGGCCAGAAAAGTGAATTTTGGAAGGTCTTACCACATCACACACACACACACACACACACACGCACACACATCCACAATGACAGTTCAGGGTGGGGACTGAAGGATTTCCCATTGCCTATTCCATCTGTGGTTGTCATGGGCAACATGATTTAAAGGGGTGGTTGTTACTGTTTGTTGAGCTTAAATTGGGGTTTGTGTCCATCCATTTGGGGAGTAAAGAAGGTTTCCAGGTATTTTCCCACTTTGATAGAGGTTTTTTTGAATGTGTAAAGTGTGTAGTTGTTAGGCTGTGATGTTGGGGTAATACAGGGTCTTTGGTGTGTTAGATGCCCCCAGACATGCTTCCCCTGCTGTCCCAGTTGCTTTCCAGGGTGTTGGCATCATTTGCTGAGGTGTCATAGTGGACTTGGTGACCCTCCTGAGTCAAATGGTGGGATCCCCTGAAATGAAGCATTTTCTCCCATAGACAATAATGGGGTTCGATATTCGTTCAAATAGTCAAATATTGAGATGCTATTCATAACAAGTAACGAATATCGAATATTTTACTGTTTGCTCATCTCTAATAATAAATAATCTCTCTTGGAAATGACAATGTCTATATCTAATAAGGGACTTCATATTGTCCTGTCTATCAAACAGTGAAAGCTGACCACTAGCTTGAGGAAGAATACAGGAAATGAGAAGAAGAGACAGCAGGCAAACTGCTGAAACATGGAAATGGTAAACCTCCTTGAAGATTACGTGTTGAATAAACACCCAGCCCAAAAACTTACAAGTAAACTACCATCATAGACTTGACTGAAAAGATCAGAATCAGCAGAAATTCAGCAGTGTGCACTTTAGATACTAGAAGAGTTCTGCTCCATGATAAACAGGATGTATTTCATGCAGCATTAGTGAATAATTGATGAATTTAAGATTTCATTCTATAGTATAGAAATTAAAAAAAATATTGTCCTGGGAATGTGAAGTTAATACATTGATTGTCTCGCTCTGACACAGGATCCGTACGCTGCCGCTCTTCTACTTGTTACAAGATTTCCCAGTACTGAACTTACAACTACGGCAGCAACTCATCTCACCCTGCCATGTATAATTTATAACACTAATATATATATATATATATATATATATATATATATATATATATACACTTTGCAACATTGAAATTACATTTTACCATGCTCAATATACTTGGGCACGCAAATCTTCAGAATTGACTCCTGGCCTCTTCTTTTGGGATTGTCAACCAATGGCGTCCCAGTTGTGCTGGAGGTGCTACAGGCCATGGTAGCGCATTTAGACCAAGGAGACTGCTCACAGTAGCATGGGAATCTTCCTACAACTCTTCATCTGAAAAACAAGAATAGGGCATTACGTTCTGGGGGCCACAAGAAGAAGGCATTATTGTTTGGCGGTCACAAGAATAGAGCCTGAAAATGAAGGGGTATTAAAGCATATGGTGGCCACAATGAGGGAGGTTATAGTATGAGGGAGCATTATAGTGTAGGGACTATAATGGGGGAGCGTTATACAGTGTGAGGGTCACAACAAGAGGGATTATAGTGTGGAGGCCATGATAAGGCTGAATTGTACTTTGTGAGGTCCAAAATTAGGTTATATTATATTCTCTGGGCCCTAGGATGGACATTATGCTGTGTGAGGACCACTAGTGGACATTATACCTGAAGCCCAGAAGGTGGACCTTCTGCTGTCTGGGGCGACAAGAGTACATAATACTGTATGGACTAACTACCCCAAAGTTTACCTGAGAGCCAGTATGAGGTACATACTCGTGAAAAGTCCTGAATTTGCGGCATAACAAGAAAATGGTATCGGGTCACCTAAAAAGTACGTATACCAAGGACAATATATATAATAAAAAGTATAGAAAAAGATATATTCTGGCAATACACTGCTTAAAATAGTGGCCCAAGACACCACAGCCTCATAAACCATGGCCTCTCAAAGCCAAAATAGAAAGATTATTCGGGGGCAACACGGTGGCTCAGTGGTTAGCACTGTGGCCTTGCAGCGCTGGAGTTCTGGGTTCAAATCCTGCCAGGAACAACATCTGCAAGGAGTTTGTATGTTCTCCCTGTGTTTGAGTGGATTTCCTCCCATTCTACAAAGACATGCTGATAGGGAAAAAAAAAAGGACATTGTGATCCCTATATGGGTCTCACAATCTACATTAAAAAAAAAAATAGAAAAATTATTCAATAATTAGTAACTATGTCTCATGTATTAAAGGTCCTTTGACCATGCTGCAGCTCAGTCCCACTCAAATGAGCTGCAATACCAGACACAGCCACTATACAATATACAGCGCTGTGCTTGGTAAGAAGCAAACAGCACTTGTGCAAATGCCACTGTCCTTTAAATCAGCTGATCAGTGGTGGTCCCGGGTCTCAGACCCCATCGACCTGCTATTAATGCCCTATCCAAAGGGCAGGTCACTGCTATAGTCCTTTTACCAGACTGTCTGACTATCTATTCAGGCCCCAGAACATAATAAGCAGAGATCAAGAAAAACACTGGCCCTCTCATCTTTCTGCCTCCTTGGTGATGTCATCGGACCTGGGCATTTAGCTCCTCCTTCATGAATGCAGAGACCCAATCAGAGTCCTCAGCAGTGATCTTGGGTTGCCGACTTCAGTAAGAAGACAGGAAGATTCCTGGGATGCCAGGGAACGTTAGATCTGATGCCGCAGTCTGTGAAAGGCGAGTTAGGTTATGGCCCCACATGGCGAGCCACAGCCGAAAAGCATTACAGGGTAAACAGCAGTGGAAATACGTAGTGTTTTTTTTTTTTTTTTTTTTTCTATAGGGAAAATGCTGGTGTTCCTGTAGGTATAATTGACATGCTGCGATTTACAAAAATGCAACCGTTTTGGAGATCGCAGTATTTCTGCTGCACGTATTTTTCTGCAATGTGTGGATTGGATTCGCCAAACCAGGGCATTTACACCAGCCTAAAAGTGCTTTTTTATATACTGTTGCACCTTCCATCGCCTCCGATTATTATACTCTGGGCTCTAAGAAGAATCTGAAATTTTTGGAAAATTTGCAACAAACTGAACCACTTTTCTCATCTATAGTTGTAACTGGTATTGCAGATCCGGTGAAGTCAATGAGATGAGCCTGCAATACCACTTTCAACCTGTAGGCAGCGTGGGACTGTTTTTACAAGAAAGCTGCCATGTTTGTTCTAATCTCCGACAGCCCTGTTTTCAATTACGCTGACACATCCTAAACACCATTGTTTCTCCACCTAGAGGAGACCCTAAAATCAATCCGTCCTCCCCCAAAACTGTATCTGGAGACGTTCAACGTCCTTATGTTATTTATCCTGAAATTACAGAATAAAAGGCTGCGTCGGCGGCGCTCGGGGCCATTGTACGGAGATGTATCACGCCAAACGGTTTTGAAAAGTCATAAATATTTTACTCTGCTTTCCATCCAGTTATCAAATAATGCTGATGTAATGCCTGAGAGGTTTCTGCGAGATGCGGCACGACTTCTGAAAACGACTGAATTCCTGGAGTGAAGAGCAAGACAAGGCTCAGCAGAAGGAGACGTAATTACAGCGTGCGTCCTGTGCAGCGAGGAGTAAATGGGACTTAATGTAAGGCTTGTGTTCTTGCTCTGACTGTAATAAGTGCACCTTATGGGCACAGGATATGTTTCCTCCGTTTTTGTTCACCTCAGATAATGCATATTTAATAACCGGAGTGACGGAGGACGGCCTTTCACCAATTGTTCTCAGAAAACCTTGAATTGGCCTCAATTAGGGAAAAAAAAGGACTCAGACTGGAAGCTCTTAATCTGGGCAAAGTGTCTGTGCAATTAGGAAGCTGGCGGGAGAGCTGCAATGAGACCCACGGATGGTACCGTGACCTCGCTTCCCACCCTCGTGTGTGCCGCTCCTTCGGCGCAGCAGATTTCAAGACCAGAAACAATTATTTTCTATTGATCGGCCCGCTGCTCCGTATCAATCCCTGCACCTCGCCACAATGGTCGTCGCGTCTACTAAGGGATGGCATTTAGTGCGACTCGCTCTTTAATACCATCAGGGGATAGCACATTTAAAGGGACGGTATCATGGGAGTCTGATTGGAAAATAGGGTTCTTAAAGGGGTAGCTGTTGTATTATACAATGTTTCGTTACAAAGGTAGAAGCTGTGTTACAAGTCATACAAGTTACCTGTATGGGCAAGGTAACCAAGCCCAATATATAAAGAGGACCTTTCACCATCCCAACTCTTTGTATTCTTCCATAGGCTGCAGTAATTCTGGTACAGTTGGAATTTTTTCTCTAGCCCCCACCACTCCTGAGCAATCAATGTTGTTATTTTCAGCACCCAATATGCTAATTAGGCTCTACTGTCAGGTGGGCGGTCATGGGATAGAGCAGATAGTCCACCCAGCTGATACTAGGGAGGCTAATTAACATATTGGGAGAAACTAAAATTAATAGCACTGGTTGCTCAGGAACGGCGGGGGCTACAGAAAAGAAATTCCATCTGCATTGCAATAAGTGAAGCGGCACCTACTAAAGGATGCAAAATGTTGGAGTTGGTGGATGATATGAAAAGTCCCCTTTAACCTTTGGAACGTGATAATGAATGTTGCATTGAAGTGTAGCAATCAGAAATGGTAAAAACAGACGTCATTGATGTCGAGAGTATCTTATTTATATTATGTAGGCTTCATTCTTTATTAAACCAAAATGAGTTGTCTACAGGTCTGTAATCACTGGAATTTATCAACCGATGTATGCCAATGTGAAGGTGCAGATGGGTATGTGGCACATCTTTGGCGCATGACCCTTTGTTGCTCCCAGAGTCGCTTTAACCATAGGGCAAACGGTACACTTGCATCGAGCTCTATAGTAGCGGGGCCCCCCTGTACACTCTGCATACCCTGTCCCACAGGGCTGCCCCAGTTGCATACAATAATGAAGCAGGGAACCTTCCGCTCCATGCTTCATTATTCTTCCCCAGGAGCTGCAGGCGCAATGTGATGGTGCCTGAGAAGAGGGGACATTAAACTGTGCGGGCAATTGTAGGGCTATGAAGATGACCTTGGATTCATTTCAAAGATGAGAATCCAGATCCAGAGAGATTTTGCTGGTGAAAATGATGTTTGGCATCTCAATTGCCAACAGTGGGAATCCAAAATGAATCCAAGATCATCTTCATAGCCTTAATGGACCCTGAGATATGTAGCTCAAAAGTGTCCTCCCCCTTCAGCCTCTGGCAGCCTTGTAGAGCTGAGTGAAGGAGGCGGAATGAGCAGAACTGCAGACTGCAGAGACAATGATAACTCATCAGTGTGCATAACCTGTATATGACCCCGGGGGGGTAGTAAAGACTTCTGTCCATGCTATCCTTTCTCCTATCTATCAGCCTACTATATTTTTGCGCTCTGATTGTCACATATAGGGATAATGTAATACCCATCTGAACCTAATCACAGGGGAATTCTTATGTAATACCCCTCTGAACAGAAATGGGAAGTTTATTGGCACTGTGACCAGGACATTTGCTATCATCTAGGTCGCAGCAAACAAAAGAAAGACAGAAAGTTCCTTCAAGCAAAAAACACACTTTCACCCATTGAATATCACTATATAAAGTCCCAGTTTATGCCAGTTTTCAAATGGGCATAATAGTGGGTGGTGATGGGCAATGAGCAGACATGATAAGAAGTGAGGTTATGCAAGTTGACTTCAAGAGGAGTTTCTTACGGATTAGTAGGATCCGTCAACAGATTTAGGTTTCTTGTACTGGATTATAGTGAATCTATCAGCTACTGAGTTATAGAGATATTCTCAGCATACCTACTATATAGAGAGGGGCATATTCCTCAAGGGTTGAGTTTTAGGGGAACTCCTTGGCTAGGGCACTTATATACGTGGTTGGGACAACAAAATGAATCTGCCCCAAAGCTAACATTTCTACATTTAATATAAATGTTTGCTGACAACCACTGACCCCAAGGGTTGTCAATCAACTTTCCTTAATGGCAATCCTTCTAATTTCTGCAGCACTGCACCCCACCCCTGCCTCTATAATTTATCTTTCGAGTTTACCATTCAGGAGCCTGGAAAAGATGGGTGATGTCTATTCCACCTCTATTTTGAGGGGTCGCCGTCCTTCCAGTATTAAGTTTTCTCCCCGCACTGATATTTTGTTACTTTTTAATAAATTCCTGTAAGAGGTGAAAAGAAGAATGAGAAGTCTCATCATTGTGGGTAATGTGCTCGATAGCACCTTGTCAGATGAGTGTGGAGACCATCCTGCCGCTGTATCCCCCGAGGTCCCCGCTCTATATAGAAGAGTCAGGATGTTGTATTGATTTCTGTACAGTAGCAAATATGTGGTTGGAAACAGAAGAGCATTTGAGATCCAGATCTGTCCCAGCTCACGCCGGACACTGGAGCAGCGGATCAATAATTCACATCAGATGAAACATCTAAATCATGGGAAAACATAGAAAAAGCAGCAGGTAGAGAGCAAAGAGCTGAAGGCTGGAATCACATGCCCACGCTGATGCCATAGATGGATTTAAAGGGCAATGAACAACAAATGTCCTGCCCTCACTCCCTGTTCACCTTTAGCTTCTATCCTGAGGGGTGGAGGGGGATTTCATCCAATAATCATTTATTTTAGTGGTTGGCACTTTTTGCGACACCGTTACAACAATATTCTCCTTCCTTCCTTCCTTCCTTCCTTCCTTCCTTCCTTCCTTCCTTCCTCCCCTCCCTCCCCTTCCTTCCTCCCCTTTCCTTCCTTCCTCTCCTTCCTCCCCCTTCCTTCTGTCCTTTCTTCCTTCCGAACTCCCTTCCCTCTTTCCCCTCATCCTTCCTTCCTCTCTCTCTCTCTCTCTCTCTCTCTCTCTCTCTCTCTCTCTCTCTCTCTCTCTCTCTCTCATCTCTCTCTCTCTCTCTCTCTCTCTCTCTCTTCTCTCTCTCCTCTCTCTCTCTCTCTTCTCTCTCTCTCTCTCTCTCTCTCTCCTCTCCCTCTCCCTCTCCCCTCTCCCTCTCCCTCTCTCCCTCTCCCTCCATCCCTTCCTTCCATCTTTATTTTGTCTTTCTCTACGTCTTTGCTATGACCTTTGACTCCATCTTAAAGGGATATTCCTGCTAAAACAAGTTACCCCCTACACCCAATCATTTGAGTTACATAGAACCCCTGTTCTTGTGACCATTGAGGGTATTTCAGCTGAGACCCACACAAATCAGCAAATTATTCCCTATATTATAGATAGGATGACGGTTGTTGTAGCTAAGATACCCCTTAGACTGAATTGTCCATTATAGTCTGGGGTACTCAGAAATCTACAACCTATCGTATCAATGGATCAGGCTGCTGCTCTGTTTCTTCTCAATACTTTACTCTGAACTCGGCTTTTTCGGTTTGGCTGATGTTCCTGTGCACAAGCTCAGCAGGATCTCAGTGTATAGAATGGTGATGAAAGAAACAGAACCTCAATAAGCCAAGAAGCTGAAGATTCACACAACATAAGAGTAAAAGAGCTTAGAATGTGACTTGTGTCTAAACCATCATCTCACTGGTCAGGATTTCTAAAGTGATATACAAATGTCTGTGTATACCTGTGACCAGTCCCCAGCCCTACAGTATAGTCTGTGTATACCTGTGACCAGTCCCCAGCCCTACAGTATAGTCTGTGTATACCTGTGACCAGTCCCCAGCCCTACAGTATAGTCTGTGTATACCTGTGACCAGTCCCCAGCCCTACAGTATAGTCTGTGTATACCTCTGACCAGTCCCCAGCCCTACAGTATAGTCTGTGTATACCCATACCTCCCAACTTTTGAAGAACCGAAAGAGGGACAAAATGTGTGGCGCACGTAGCGCGCCGCGGCAAATTTAGCCCCGCCCAATTTTGTGTTGACTTCACCCACTCGTTAATTTTTCATGTGCCCGCACACAGTATAATCCTCCTACAGTCACCCGTAAATGATATGTCCCCCCTCTATCTCTCCCCCAGTTTCATATACACCCTTCATCTGCCCCCAGTTTCATGTCCCTCTTCCATCTCTGCCCCCAGATTCATGTCCCTCCATCTCTGCCCCCAGATTCATGTCCCTCCATCTCTGCCCCCAGATTCATGTCCCACATCTCTGCCCCCAGATTCATGTCCCCCATCTCTGCCCCCAGATTCATGTCCCCCATCTCTGCCCTCAGATTCATGTCCCTCCATCTCTGCCCCCAGATTCATGTCCCCACATCTCTGTCCCCAGATTCATGTCCCCCATCTCTGCCCCCAGATTCATGTCCCTCCATCTCTGCCCCCAGATTCATGTCCTCTCCATCTCTGCCCCCAGATTCATGTCCCCACATCTCTGCTCCCAGATTCATGTCCCACATCTCTGCCCCCAGATTCATGTCCCTCCATCTCTGCCCCCAAATTCATCTCCTCTCCATCTCTGCCCCCAGATTCATGTCCCCCATCTCTGCCCCCAGTTTCATGTCCACTCCATCTCTGCCCCCAGATTCATGTCCCTCCATCTCTGCCCCCAGATTCATGTCCCCACATCTCTGCCCCCAGTTTCATGTCCACTCCATCTATTCCCCCAGATTCATGTCCCTCCATATCTGCCCCCAGATTCATGTCCCCACATCTCTGCCCCCAGATTCATGTCCCACATCTCTGCCCCCAGATTCCTGTCCCTCCATCTCTGCCCTCAGATTCATGTCCCCCATCTCTGCCCCCAGATTCATGTCATCTCCATCTCTGCCCCCAGTGTCATGCCGTCCTCTCCTTCATCTGCCCCCAGATTCACGTTCCACCTCCACATTAAACTTACCTTCTCCTCCGCTCCCTCGCCGCTCTCTGCCCGCCTCTCTCGCTGACACATGCGGCTGAAGGAAGGAGCTGACACAGGTCAGCTCCTCGCTTCGCCGCTGCCCGCCTCTCTCCCTGACACATGCGGCTGAAGCTGCTCGCGTGCTCGCTTCGCCGCTGCGTCTCTCTCTCGCTGACACATGCGGCTGAAGCGAGGAGCTGACCTGTGTCAGCTCCTCGCTTCGCCGCTGCCGCCGGCTCCTGGCTTGTACATCGCGTCTACAAGCCAGGAGCCGGCGGCAGCAGCGAAGCGAGGAGCTGACACAGGTCAGCTCCTCGCTTCAGCCGGATGTGTCAGCGAGAGAGAGACGCAGCGGCGAAGCGAGCACGCGAGCAGCTTCAGCCGCATGTGTCAGGGAGAGAGGCGGGCAGCGGCGAAGCGAGGAGCTGACCTGTGTCAGCTCCTTGCTTCAGCCGCATATGTGTTCAACTCAGATCTGCGTCCTCTGGACGCAGATCTGAGTTGAAATTGGGACATACCTCCCTCTAACCGGGACCGCGGGACATGTCACCCAAATCGTGACTGTCCCGCGGAAATCGGGACGGTTGGGAGATATGGTATACCTGTGACCAGTCCCCAGCCCTACAGTATAGTCTGCGTATACCTCTGACCAGTGCCCAGCCCTACAGTATAGTCTGTGTATACCTGTGACCAGTCCCCAGCCCTACAGTATATTCTGTGTATGTCTCGTAGACTATTGGTATTCATCCGCTGCTTGTCATGTGGAACATTTGCCCGCTGCATAAACACCATCTCGTTGCTGCTCGGTGGTGCCAGCGTCTCCTGCCATCAGGTCAATAGCTGTTATTTCCCATGGAGAACGCAGTTTAGCATCTCCCGGAGCTGCTTGGGGAAATCATCTTTGCGGCCTGTATCTCAGAGCATTGCTTCATTTGTAATGAGCGTGTCACTGTCCTCTCTGCAGGGGACCGGCGGGAAGGTTAATATATGCTAATTGGATAACTAGGACTGAAGGAAGAAAAACTTTACTAGTAAAGCTTAGAATCTGACTAATACAGAATAAGATCTGTCGCCTCCAATATGTAAAGGAAAAGGGTAAAAACTGATGCCATGTACCCCTTTACATGGGGCCCTATAGATCAGTACCTAAAGTTCAAGAAGCCTAGTGACATGACCTGGAATAAGATAAGGACATCTCCTCTAAAATTAAGACACAGCCTATTCAGGATATTCACCTCTCATTAGTGTGAAGCAGGGGACCGGTTGGTTAGGTGACCGGTCATAGAAGTTGATCGGGGGGACACTATTTTTCCTTGGGGTTATGCAGTTTCTAATATTGGCCTATCCTATCCTTAGGACAGGTGATCAATATTAGATATTGGGTAATCCCTTTAAGGCCGGGTTCACACGGAGTTACGTGCCGCGAGATTTGGCACGTAGACGCCGCGTGACCCTTTGCGTGCCGTACACGCTCCCATTCATTTCAATGGGAGCGGGGAGCGTATGCGCCGCGCTAGTTTGCGGCCGTGCATTTATTCACGGCCGCAAACTAGCGCGGCGCATACGCTCCCCGCTCCCATTGAAATGAATGGGAGCGTGTACGGCACGCAAAGGGTCACGCGGCGTCTACGTGCCAAATCTCGCGGCACGTAACTCCGTGTGAACCCGGCCTAAGGAAACTTCCTTTGTAGTCCATCCTTTTGAAATGTACATTGTCTTCTGGATGTTTTTGTCTTCATTTTGTAGGACATATCCTTCTTCGGCTTTAATTCCCGGTCACTAGGCTTCTTTAAAGCCAGGCACTGATCAATAGAGTTACCTACCTTGGCTGTAGGAACAATTTTATTTTTTCTATCAAGAAAATGTATTTGCATATTCTTTCTCCGAGGTCCTACGGACACAAATGACTAATTCACAGGTGCTCCTCAAGGTGCCAGAGATGCCTCCAGATGGGCCCAGCCATAGATGGAGATGAGTATAAAGGAATGGGCAGGTGGCAGCAAGGTCATGCTATCTTTTCCAAAGCTGGAACCTGGAACCATAAGGATCGACCCTTCAGTTGCCATTGGGTCGCAAGAACAGAAGAAGCACATCTTTGGTGGTCTCCATCTGGTTGCATAGGCTTCCTTCTTCCATGCACTGTGTAGTTGTGGCTAGTAGTTGCCACTAACAATGGAAATTGATACTTGAGCACAGTTCACAATATACAGTGATGAATAACAGTGATTGGCAGATTTTTCACCAGGGCACAAGATGGTAAGGGAGCGTACCATCCTATCATCTATATCTATGAACAGTCTTCTCGGTGTCCTGGATTTCTCTCGCTCTTCACCTGTGCCCATTTTTAATGTCGGAGATGTGGCCTAAAAACTATAGATTAGGCCTATACTTATCTTCCGCTGCGTTGATCTCTGCATTTAACCCACCCCCGCCGGCTGGAGGATCCAAGATGGCACCACCGGCGCCATTACACTAGGATCAACGGTCGGGGAAGGGGGGAAAGGTGAAGTGTCCCAGCTGTCTACTACTGGAGGTAGCATACATCAGGGACTTGTGACCAAGGACAGATGTGGCCTAAAAACTCTAAACTTAGTGTCCACTTACCCTCCTGCTGCTCTACATCCTCTTCCTCCAACAGCCGGCTCTAAAATGGGGCAGTACACATGTGCTTCTGCTGGGCTGGAGGAGAGGGAGACCTTGCTGTCCACTGCCACAAAAAAAAAGCAAAAATTGTGTCTTGAAATCCAGTTGGTGCTCCCTTCTTTTTGAGCCCTACCATGCGTCCGTACATAGGATTAAGGCCACAAAGTGTACATTTTTTAACATGGGAGAAATGGGGTCATCTATTTTGGGGTGTTTTTCTTCATTTTCATGTGTTATGTACAAAAAAAACCCCTGCCTATAAAATGACACTTTTGTGTAAAAAATATATTTTTTTGTTTGATGCAAATTTTCTCAAAACCTATGGGGTCAAAATACTCAGTATACCCCTCAATGAATACCTTAAGGGGTCTAGTTTATAAAATGGGGTCATTTATGGGGGTTTTCAATTGCTTTGGCAACTTAAATCTTGTTCGAATGTGCAATGGGCCTAAAATATCTGCAAGCAAAATTTGTGTTTTGCAATCCAGTCGGCACTCGCTCCCCCTTAGGCTCTACTGTACGTGCGTACATAGGACTAAGGCCACAAAGTGTACATTTTTTAACACGGGAGAAGTGGGGTGACATATTTTGGGGTGTGTTTCTTCTTTTTGATGTGTTGTGTGCAAAAAAACTGGCTTTAATATGAAACATATTTGAAGAAAATAAAAATGTATTTTTTTCGTAATTTGTAATAATTCTTGGAAATCAATATTTGTTTGATGAAAATGCTCACTATACCCCTCTAAGAAGAACTGAAGGGGTCTAGTTTTCTAAATTGAGTCATTTAATGAGAGGTTGTGTCATTATTCCACCTATTCCTGTCTGCAAACATAGCTTGGTACAGGAAAAAAAATCACATACTCAAAATTTCCAAAATTTGCTTATAAACTTGTAAATTGTCTAAATGACTCAAATATGCTAAAATTATTTCAAATATGCTTGAAACACAAAAGGAACATTTGGAAATATATAACTAGTGACTTTTTTGCCCTGTGTTATTGTGTATATGTGAGGTATCACAGATGAAAATGGAAAAAATTGAAAGATTTTCAAAATTTTCAGCATTTGCGAGTTTTTTAAATAAATTTACGCAAGTTATATCAGTCTAATTTTACCTTCTCAGTAAAGTACAGCATGTCACGAAAAAACAATATCAGAATCGCTTGGATGCCTAATACTGTTACAGAATTATTCACTGATAAAGTCACACAGGGCAAATTTCCAAAATTTGACTTGGTCGTTAAGGTCCAAAACAGGCCGGTGACTAAGGGGTTAAAGATTTATTGGATATAATGTTTAGTTAGGGAGTCTATCATCGGCATGTTCAACCAGCAAGGCAGACAGCTAGGTCAGGCTCACCGCTTACCCAATAAAAATGCATTGCAAAGATATCCATTTATATCACAAAATGCAAATCAGCAGTCTGGAGCACTGAGGGCGGCTCCATTGCTCCATACTATTACACTGCCCACTGTCCAGTTACACCCTCCTACCCATCTCACTGGGTGATAAGGTAAGGGAGTTAAGCTGAAGTCTCGCCTGACTCAAAGAAGAAAAATGGAAAGAAGGAGATATGAGTGTGGGGCACAGCATTTTGGAGCAATTGATCCGCCCTTGGTGTCCTAATTTCCATATTGTGAAATGAATTAATATTCCCCTGCCCTGACACTACAAGACAATAGAAGTATACCATTAGGAGGGGCATTCCTAACCACCCAGCAATGACGCTAAGGCTGGTCTTACACGGCCGTAATGTAAGTCCGCAAATGGTCCGTAATTGAGAGTTTTCAACTGTGGACCATTTGCAGACACATTATATTCAATGCGGCCTCTTACACCACCGGATATTTTATCCGTGGTGTGGCCGGTCCACAACCGAGGTCTGCAATTTATAGAACATGTCCATAATGGACGTGAATTGCGACACTGCACGGACTTGCCCATAGAACTCCATGGGCAAGTGCGGCAGCTCACGGACATCTGCGGAGTTTATGTTGCCGATCAGCAACTTGTGGACCGTACATTCAATACAGTCGTGTAAGACCAGCCTAAACTGTATGGCCGGACCTTCTGACAGTGCAGTGATATTGGTGCCGAAACTAACTGCATCAATATCTCTGCAACCAGAGCACATATTGGCAAAGTTGGCAAAACTGAATTCAGCATACTGTGAGCTTCCCATCACTGCCAATGATAGAGGACATGAAAGGTCCTCTTTAAGTCTGTCTCTGGTTTCCGTTCCAGGGTTTTATATATGAGAGGCAGAAAGCAAGTGATTGAGCCACAGAATCAAAAGCTCTTAAAGGGGTTGTCCCATAACAGGGATCCTATCTATACTGCTAGTTTATGTGGATATAAGACTTTTTCTAAATACATTGCTTTATCAAAACTGCTTTGTTTGGCCACTCTCTTAATTTATTCACTTCATTGTTTACATGTGTTTCTATGACCACGGGTCCCGGCCACGGGCGTATCTGCTCAGTCCACAAGTGACGCAGCTGCCTGCTCTCGGGGGGGGGGGGGGGAGGGCTGAGTGCCTGGAGCAGCTCTGAGCTGTGTTTGTCTCTGCCACAGACAAACAACAGAGCTTCTCAGATAGGGGAATGGGGAGGTGAGAGCTCCGGGATTTCTGAGATCTTATCTCCTGCTCTTCCACTTATCAGTTGGTTTAATTGAATTTGGGTGATAAGAGCTGAGATAGGGAGTCCAGTACCTCTGTATATATTACAAACTGACTGAAATCCAGCTCTGCTACATCAGCTTCATACTGTGGTAATTCATTTACAACCAATCCCTCATTACTGATTGCAAACATAGCAGATAACAGAGCAAGTGAAACCCCGCCCACCAATGTGCCGAGAAAACCAGGAAGTGAAGAGAGCACACAGCTTGCAGGTTGTGAATAAACGTGATGTGAATACACCTTTAAGGAGAACATTTTCCTAAAATAACAGCCCCAGTAGTAATTTTATTTACATATATAGTGTACCGGTATAGAGAGATATCTCTATATGCCACTATATTGTATACTTAAAGCATTGACCCTGTGAAGGGCTCACCCAGGATGACATCTCTGCGGTACCGATCACTGGTTGGGACCCGAATTATCACAAAAGACCTTCCACATATGTCTCACCTTAGTGTGGCATAGAACATCATGCCACAGTTACATGGGGATATCTCCTCTACTCAGTCTATGGGGGAAACCCATCTGGAAACTATAGCTCTGCCTTCCGAATTATAGCTGGAGAAGTAACAGTAGGAGTTACAGTAGGACCAGATGGAAGGATGTGGCACTGCCCAATAACATGGCAGCCTATTCCATCACAGAGAGAACAGACCCTGAATTTTGGAGCAGGTCCCACTAATCTGTGGCCACTAATGGGGCCCCCACCTATAACCATCTCATCACTGGAAGTCATTCCAGGTCCTACAAGGCTAATGATGATGATCATGATGACGACGATGACGACTACCCCTATCATTGTAGGACTCCCTATAACGTCCACCTCTTCGTTTGAGTGAAATAATACCCTATAAGTAGCTGTCACTCCAATTAACATCCGCCTGCCCTTTCAGAACCACAAGTCCCAGACCGCTTTCTAATCCCCTGACTGCTCACTTTGTGCTGCACACACTTTGCTGAATATTGACTGCGCTTTCCTAACTTTCTCAGCATGAGCGGCTCCCCCAGGTAATGATTTATACGTTTCTCCCTGTCTTCTGCGTGTCGCGCGGCTGAATTTCTGAGATTGTCGCTCTCCCTCCAGTCATTTCAGATATTGAGCGAGCACAAACAGAAGCGGCGAGAGAATGGAAATAAGGAACAACTCCTGAACTCAGAACATTGCGGCTCGTAGCAGGCAAAAGTCTTGGTTCTTAAAGGGGAGATTCCGTGGTCTTCATATGATTTAATGCCCAAATAATGACACGGCAATGTGTGCGGGCTGACAGTCCGAGCTGCAAAATATGGAAAAGGTCCTATTCCTGTCCGAATTTGTGGCCCTGCTTCCGCGGCTCCTATTCATTGAGTGAAAGGGGCCGCAGAAGCACGGCTGGTGCACGGGCAGCACACGGGTGACATCCACATGTCCCCTGTGTACCACCCGTGCCATTCATTCACGTCAGCTGATTAACATGCGGTCGTGTGCAACCGGCCTAAATCACAGAAGAAGCTACAGACTGTGCATTTCTAACAAGGCCTTACTCTGCACCATATAGAATAGTGGGATCCTGCGGACCCGGTAGTATTTGCTACCACTGCCCCCCCTATGGCTACAGGCCGGCGATAATATCATCCTTCTAGCTTTACGCGTAATGTTTGGTGGCTGCATGATTTTATGTAATGTAAAGTAATATAACGGTAGCAAACCCTTCTTTGTGCCCAAATATCATCAAAGGGTTAAAAGATGTCTTTATTTCCGTATGACACATATAATGTGAGACGTGGGAAGACCACAGCTATTTTCTGCAGAGCATCACGTCTTAAAATAAACTTTTCCTTCCACTAGAGAAGCAGCGGAGCAGCAGCTGTGTTTGTTCTGAAATTAGTACATGAGACGTCTCCTCCTAATGAGCTTTGTTGTCTCCATCACGTGTGCGAGTGACAGCCCCGTATCATGACCAAGCGAGAACCTCGGGTGACATCATGTACTTTACTATTCTGTATGGGTAAAAATAGTCAGTGCTTGTCACCCAACTTTCTCAGGTTTCTGAATGGTACCGTTAACTAGCGATGCAAAGATTCTTCAGTGATTAGCAACAACTTTCTCAAGAATCTTTGCATAGCTGTGTCAGATATGTTCAGGATGCTGGAAAAGCTGAGTAATGAGTGGAGGAATTCTACTTGTCTATAGGAAATCACAATTATACTCCGAATATTAAGGCAGACGTTGTGGCAGCCATGAAGTATACATATTAGATGTCACCTGCAGTCCTATGTAACACTACAGATAACACATTGATAACTCTCTGAGTACAGATAATGTAGTAGATGTCACCTGCAGTCCTATGTAACACCACAGATAACACAGTGATAACTCTCTGAGTACAGATAATGTAGTAGATGTCACCTGCAGTCCTATGTAACACTACAGATAACACATTGATAACTCTCTGAGTACAGATAATGTAGTAGATGTCACCTGCAGTCCTATGTAACACCACAGATAACACAGTGATAACTCTCTGAGTACAGGTAATGTAGTAGATGTCACCTGCAGTCCTATGTAATACCACAGATAACACAGTGATAACTCTCTGAGTACAGATAATGTAGTAGATGTCACCTGCAGTCCTATGTAACACCACAGATAACACAGTGATAACTCTTTGAGTACAGATAATGTAGTAGATGTCACCTGCAGTCCTATGTAATACTACAGATAACACAGTGATAACTCTCTGAGTATAGATAATGTAGTAGATGTCACCTGCAGTCCTATGTAACACCACAGATAACACAGTGATAACTCTCTGAGTACAGATAATGTAGTAGATGTCACCTGCAGTCCTATGTAACAGCACAGATAACACAGTGATAACTCTCTGAGTACAGATAATGTAGTAGATGTCACCTGCAGTCCTATGTAACACCACAGATAACACAGTGATAACTCTCTGAGTACAGGTAATGTAGTAGATGTCACCTGCAGTCCTATGTAACACCACAGATAACACAGTGATAACTCTCTGAGTACAGATAATGTAGTAGATGTCACCTGCAGTCCTATGTAACACCACAGATAACACAGTGATAACTCTCTGAGTACAGATAATGTAGTAGATGTCACCTGCAGTCCTATGTAACACTACAGATAACACAGTGATAACTCTCTGAGTACAGATAATGTAGTAGATGTCACCTGCAGTCCTATGTAACAGCACAGATAACACAGTGATAACTCTCTGAGTACAGGTAATGTAGTAGATGTCACCTGCAGTCCTATGTAACACTACAGATAACACAGTGATATCTCTCTGAGTACAGGTAATGTAGTAGATGTCACTTGCAGTCCTATGTAACACCACAGATAACACAGTGATAACTCTCTGAGTACAGGTAATGTAGTAGATGTCTCCTGCAGTCCTATGTAACAGCACAGATAACACAGTGATAACTCTCTGAGTACAGGTAATGTAGTAGATGTCACCTGCAGTCCTATGTAACACTATAGATAACACAGTGATAACTCTCTGAGTACAGATAATGTAGTAGATGTCACCTGCAGTCCTATGTAACACTACAGATAACACAGTGATAACTCTCTGAGTACAGATAATGTAGTAGATGTCACCTGCAGTCCTATGTAACACCACAGATAACACAGTGATAATTCTCTGAGTACAGATAATGTAGTAGATGTCACCTGCAGTCCTATGTAACACTACAGATAACACAGTGATATCTCTCTGAGTACAGGTAATGTAGTAGATGTCACTTGCAGTCCTATGTAACACCACAGATAACACAGTGATAACTCTCTGAGTACAGGTAATGTAGTAGATGTCACCTGCAGTCCTATGTAACACCACAGATAACACAGTGATAACTCTCTGAGTACAGGTAATGTAGTAGATGTCACCTGCAGTCCTATGTAACACTACAGATAACACAGTGATAACTCTCTGAGTACAGATAATGTCGTAGATGTCACCTGCAGTCCTATGTAACACCACAGATAACACAGTGATAACTCTCTGAGTACAGATAATGTAGTAGATGTCACCTGCAGTCCTATGTAACACCACAGATAACACAGTGATAACTCTCTGAGTACAGATAATGTAGTAGATGTCACCTGCAGTCCTATGTAACACTACAGATAACACATTGATAACTCTCTGAGTACAGATAATGTAGTAGATGTCACCTGCAGTCCTATGTAACACCACAGATAACACAGTGATAACTCTCTGAGTACAGATAATGTAGTAGATGTCACCTGCAGTCCTATGTAACACCACAGATAACACAGTGATAACTCTCTGAGTACAAATAATGTAGTAGATGTCACCTGCAGTCCTATGTAACACTACAGATAACACAGTGATAACTCTCTGAGTACAGATAATGTAGATGTCACCTGCAGTCCTATGTAACACCACAGATAACACAGTGATAACTCTCTGAGTACAGATAATGTAGTAGATGTCACCTGCAGTCCTATGTAACACTACAGATAACACATTGATAACTCTCTGAGTACAGATAATGTAGTAGATGTCACCTGCAGTCCTATGTAACACCACAGATAACACAGTGATAACTCTCTGAGTACAAATAATGTAGTAGATGTCACCTGCAGTCCTATGTAACACCACAGATAACACAGTGATAACTCTCTGAGTACAGATAATGTAGTAGATGTCACCTGCAGTCCTATGTAACACTACAGATAACACAGTGATAACTCTCTGAGTACAGATAATGTAGTAGATGTCACCTGCAGTCCTATGTAACAGCACAGATAACACAGTGATAACTCTCTGAGTACAGGTAATGTAGTAGATGTCACCTGCAGTCCTATGTAACACTACAGATAACACAGTGATAACTCTCTGAGTACAGATAATGTAGTAGATGTCACCTGCAGTCCTATGTAACACTACAGATAACACAGTGATAACTCTCTGAGTACAGGTAATGTAGTAGATGTCACCTGCAGTCCTATGTAACACCACAGATAACACAGTGATAATTCTCTGAGTACAGATAATATAGTAGATGTCACCTGCAGTCCTATGTAACACTACAGATAACACAGTGATATCTCTCTGAGTACAGGTAATGTAGTAGATGTCACTTGCAGTCCTATGTAACACCACAGATAACACAGTGATAACTCTCTGAGTACAGGTAATGTAGTAGATGTCTCCTGCAGTCCTATGTAACAGCACAGATAACACAGTGATAACTCTCTGAGTACAGGTAATGTAGTAGATGTCACCTGCAGTCCTATGTAACACTATAGATAACACAGTGATAACTCTCTGAGTACAGATAATGTAGTAGATGTCACCTGCAGTCCTATGTAACACTACAGATAACACAGTGATAACTCTCTGAGTACAGATAATGTAGTAGATGTCACCTGCAGTCCTATGTAACACCACAGATAACACAGTGATAATTCTCTGAGTACAGATAATGTAGTAGATGTCACCTGCAGTCCTATGTAACACTACAGATAACACAGTGATATCTCTCTGAGTACAGGTAATGTAGTAGATGTCACTTGCAGTCCTATGTAACACCACAGATAACACAGTGATAACTCTCTGAGTACAGGTAATGTAGTAGATGTCACCTGCAGTCCTATGTAACACCACAGATAACACAGTGATAACTCTCTGAGTACAGGTAATGTAGTAGATGTCACCTGCAGTCCTATGTAACACTACAGATAACACAGTGATAACTCTCTGAGTACAGATAATGTCGTAGATGTCACCTGCAGTCCTATGTAACACCACAGATAACACAGTGATAACTCTCTGAGTACAGATAATGTAGTAGATGTCACCTGCAGTCCTATGTAACACCGCAGATAACACAGTGATAACTCTCTGAGTACAGATAATGTAGTAGATGTCACCTGCAGTCCTATGTAACACTACAGATAACACAGTGATAACTCTCTGAGTACAGGTAATGTAGTAGATGTTACCTGCAGTCCTATGTAACACTACAGATAACACAGTGATAACTCTCTGAGTACAGATAATGTAGTAGATGTCACCTGCAGTCCTATGTAACACTACAGATAACACAGTGATAACTCTCTGAGTACAGGTAATGTAGTAGATGTTACCTGCAGTCCTATGTAACACTACAGATAACACAGTGATAACTCTCTGAGTACAGATAATGTAGTAGATGTCACCTGCAGTCCTATGTAACACCCCAGATAACACAGTGATAACTCTCTGAGTACAGGTAATGTAGTAGATGTCACCTGCAGTCCTATGTAACACCACAGATAACACAGTGATAACTCTCTGAGTACAGATAATGTAGTAGATGTCACCTGCAGTCCTATGTAACACTACACATAACACAGTGATAACTCTCTGAGTACAGGTAATGTAGTAGATGTCACCTGCAGTCCTATGTAACACCACAGATAACACAGTGATAACTCTCTGAGTACAGATAATGTAGTAGATGTCACCTGCAGTCCTATGTAACACTACAGATAACACAGTGATAACTCTCTGAGTACAGGTAATGTAGTAGATGTCACCTGCAGTCCTATGTAACACCACAGATAACACAGTGATAATTCTTGGCTAATAGGTTAGCGCAGTGGAAGGAGCTGGCCTAGCTTTCCATGAGAGTTTTAGCTTGTCCAGCCCCAAATATTATGGCAGAGGGTGTTCAGTGCTGCCGGTGGTGTAACACCTAAAAGAATGAAACTGTTCACAGGTAGCAAGGAAAATTACTTGTATCAAAATGAACCAGGCATGGATCTGTGAGGATTTTCATACACCTCCAGCTGATGCCGTGAAATAGTGATGTCACTGTCTTCCTGCATCATCACCTTCCATTTATTGTACTGCTGATGCTACTCGTAAATAGCTCCCACCATTGCAAATAAGTCTTCAAAACCACAGGCAATCATCTTTTCTCCAAAAATTTTTTAAATGTATAAAAGTGAGTGTAAGTCCAGTATATGGTTAAGCTCAGAGTTTATATCCTCTGCTTACCATCTGTTTTTCCATACATGTCACTGTCGCTTTGATATAACTTTATTTAGAAATTAGATAGATATAGTCCTAAGAGCCCTGACAGTGTCATACACTATGTTTTATAGATCTGTTCCTAGGAGCCCTGACAGTGTAATACCCTATGTTTTATAGATAGGTTCCTAGGAGCCCTGACAGTATTATACACTATGTTTTATAGATCTGTTCCTAGGAGCCCTGACAGTGTCATACACTATGTTTTATAGATAGGTTACTAGAAGCCCTGACAGTGTTATACACTATGTTTTATAGATAGGTTCCCAGGAGCCCTGACAGTATTATACACTATGTTTTATAGATCGGTTCCTAGGAGCCCTGACAATGTTCTACACTATGTTTTATAGATAGGTTCCTAAGAGCCCTGACGGTGTCATACACTATGTTTTATAGATAGGTTCCTAGGAACCCTGACAGTGTCATACACTATGTTTTATAGATAGGTTCCTAGGAGCCCTGACAGTGTTATACACTATGTTATATAGATAGGTTCCTAGGAGCCCTGACAGTGTCATACACTATGTTTTATAGATTGGTTCCTAGGAGGCCTGACAGCGTCATACACTATGTTTTATAGATAGGTTCCTAGGAGCCCTTACAGTGTTATACACTATGTTTTATAGATAGGTTCCTAAGAGCCCTGACAGTGTCATACACTATGTTTTATAGATAGGTTCCTAGGAGTCCTGACAGTGTTCTACACTGTGTCTTACAGATAGGTTCCTAGGAGCCCTGACAGTGTCATACACTATGTTTTATAGATAGGTTCCTAGGAGGCCTGACAGCGTCATACACTATGTTTTATAGATAGGTTCCTAGGAGCCCTTACAGTGTTATACACTATGTTTTATAGATAGGTTCCTAAGAGCCCTGACAGTGTCATACACTATGTTTTATAGATAGGTTCCTAGGAGTCCTGACAGTGTTCTACACTGTGTCTTACAGATAGGTTCCTAGGAGCCCTGACAGTGTCATACACTATGTTTTATAGATAGGTTCCTAGGAGTCCTGACAGTGTTCTACACTGTGTCTTACAGATAGGTTCCTAGGAGCCCTGACAGTGTCATACACTATGTTTTATATATAGGTTCCCAGTAGATCTAAGAGTGATCTACACTATGCTTTAAACCAATTTAATCTGTAGTTTGTACCAAATTTGTTCAACCAGAAAAGAAAACCCTGGACCTGAGCCACTTGAACCCAAAATAAAACAAATCTTGACAGGTTGTCCCATCTCTAGTAGTGATACGAGGACACTAACAGCTCAGTGATATGTATAGGACATTCTGCTATGACATGAGTTGTCTCTCATGGAATGGGGACAACTGGTACCAGTAGGATAATGCTCGCCCCCATACACACAGGGGTTCCTCAGGAATGTCTCCACCATTCTGCTCAGTTGTTAGAGTGTGCACTCAATTGTACGGTTTCCCCAATAACCTTTTCCCTTGGCTGCAATATTGTAACCACGTCTATGCATTATTATCACAATCGCACATCATACAGTCCATTCCAACCAATTCAATTCTTGGTGCGGCATTTTTTTGTCATTGAGTATATATATACAGTATATATGCTATACTGATTACTTTATATTTTCTGTAAATGATTTCTTACATAATTCATGACTTTGTTGCTTCCACATCCTACCGCTCACACCTAGCGCACTGCTCCTGCCGCTTCTCCGCAGCGTTCTCCATGCTCAGTATTCCGCCCGTGTCCTGAGCTTTCCCCATTATTATAACCCGCCTGATTCCAGATATGAAATAATTAGGAAATAAGGAGAAGGATTTTCGTTGCGGCTTCTTCACATTCTCACTGATATTGGGTTCACCAGAAATGACCTCACGGCAATTTGATTTTTAAATATACAAATCCGAGTGTAAATCCCTTCTGATTTGTTAGCAGAGACGGAGCTGGACACCGACCATGTCCAGAAGAGGAGATCCATCTCAAAAGTACGGGACGTCGGATGTGGGGGGCTATTGGGGGAGCAAGAGGGGCTCCGGGATCCCAAACCAAATTTGCAAAAGTCATCAAGTATTGTTTTTCACACTGGTCTAGTCCTATGGGTCAGAGCTAGAGATGGGTTTCGTCCGTTTGATCCTCCAATTCATTTCGGTCCTAACTTGATGGGATAGAACCGGAAGTGACATTATTATATTCTGGGGTCTCTACACAGGCCCACGGGAGGTGACAAAAATAAAAAATTATTCATAACCACCTTCCCGCGCCTCTTTTGTGCCTCTTCGTGGCATCCAGCGCTTTTAGGAGTTCTGTAAGACTCAAACCTATTCAGGCTGGGATATGCCTACATATACTTGGATGGGTCCCAAAAATTCTGGACCGTCCTGGCAAAATTTAGACAACTATGTGCACAATAGGATTAGATATTCAGAATTCATCAGAATCAGACCTGATAGAATTAGATACAGCAGCTCAATAGACTGTATCAGACATGATAGAATTAGGGAGCCTTCACACGATGTAATGCTGCGCTCATTCTGATCGTAAAAACACGTTCAGAATGAGCGCGTAAAAAGCAGCTCCCATTGACTTGAATGGGAGCCGGCATACGTGCGCTACCCACTGAAATCAATGGGAGGCTTTTTTCCCTATGCTTTCAATGTATTACGCGCGTATTTCTCGTCTGCAGATGTGAAGTCTGGGATGTGGGCGGAGAGTCTTTGGTAGTAGAAGGCCCTCACAGCTGAGTATTTGGTGCAGTGTAGCAGGAAGTGGGTCTCGTCTTCTAGGGCCCCCTGGTCACAGTGCTGGCACAGTTCTCCCGTGGTTTGTACGTCTGCCTGTATCGCCCCGTCTCTATCTCTAGGTTGTGGGCGCTCAGTCTGTACCGGCTCAGGGTCTGTCTGTGCTTGGGGTGGCGTATTCTCTCCAGGTAGGTGGCCATGGTGTAGTCTCTTTGTATGGATTGGTACACGGTGAGTTTCTTGTAGTTATTTATTTCGTTTCTCCATTCTTCAATGTACCGCTCTCTGTTTGCCTCTGTGGTCGCCTTTATTTCGGCCTTGGTTATCATCTGTTGGTGTTTTTGGTTTGGTGGTTGGCTGCTGTTTGGTTGTTGAATGTCTGGTTTGCTCAGGTGGCTTAGCCATGCTTGGTGGTGGTAGGAGTCGGGCTTGCTCCCCTGGATGTGCACCTGGAAAGCTAGCGCCCTCTTCTGTATGATGAGCCAAAGGGGGAGTCTGCCTAGCTCTGCCCTGCAGGCCATGTTGGAGGTGTTACGATGGACATGGAGCAGTTATTTGCAGAACTCCAGGTGGAAGTTCTCTGTTGGGCTGGAATCCCACTTTGACTGGTCTGGGTAGGTGGCTGGGCCCCAAACCTCACTGCCATAGAGAAGGATTGGGGAGATGACTGCGTCAAATATCTTCAGCCAGACCCTCACCGGTGGTTTGAGGTGGTACAGTTGTCTTCTGATGGCGTAGAAGGTTCTGCAGGCTTTTGCTTTCAGGGTTTCTATTGCTGCTTTGAAGCTTCCTGTTTTTCTGAGCTCCAGCCCCAGGTAGGTGTAGCTGTTGGTTTTCTCCAGTGTGGAACCATTAAGTGTGAATTGTGGGGTGGAGGCTTTATTGTGGCCCTTCTTCTGAAATACCATGACTTTGGTCTTCTTCTGGTTGATGGGTAGGGCCCATGTGGTGCTGAATTTTTCCAACACTGACAGGCTTTCTTGGAGGTCTTTCTCGGTGGGGGCCAGGAGTAGGAGGTCATCGGCATATAGCAGGAACTTCACCTCTCGATTGTTCAGGGTGAGACCTGGGGTTGGTGAGGCCTCCAGGGCTGTAGCCAGTTCATTGATATAGATGTTGAAGAGCGTTGGGCTCAGGCTACAGCCTTGTCTGACCCCTCGGGCCTGTTGGAAGTATGCTGTCCTTTTCCCATTCACCTTTACACTGCACTGGTTTCCGGTATAGGAGCTCTTGATGACGTCGTACATTCTTCCTCCTATTCCACTCTCTAGGAGTTTCAGGAGCAGGCCTGGGTGCCATACTGAGTCGAACGCCTTCTTAAAGTCCACGAAGCAGGCGAATATCTTGCCTCTTCTGGTGTTGTGGACGTGCGTCTTGATGAGGCTGTGCAGGGTGTAGATATGGTCTGTGGTGCGGTGGTTTGGCATGAACCCTGCTTGGCTCTTGCTGAGGACCTCGTGTTGTGTAAGGAAGGTGAGGATTCTGTGGTTGATGATGCTGAACAGTTTCCCCAGCGTGCTGCTGACGCAGATCCCTCTGTAGTTGTTGTTGGAGAAAATATTGAATGATTTGGAAAAAGCAGCATTTGTCTATTTCTGTGTATAACCTAATAACGGAACGGTGGCGGTGTGAGCAGTGGTGGTGGCGGTCGCGGGGGCTGCGTACCGAGGACGAGCAGCCTCTTCTATGGACAAGACAATCAGAGCTTCGTCTTCCTGGAAACTTCTGGCGGGCCGACATAGGAAGTCATATGTGTAATTGGTGCGATCAATAGCCAAGGTCAGAGCTGGTGACCAGGAGGGCGGAGCAGTTCTGGGCCACGATCACCTTATTGATCGCCAATTATTGCTTGTCAAACGGGGGAATATCAAATGTCTGAAAAAAGAGAAACATCTTTATTTCTAGGGACATCAGCAATATGTCTGCGGGATACAGATCACCAGCAACGAGCCCAGCGCTAGTCTGTACAGCAGGCAGTCTATTGTCCTCTGTTATCAGCCATGTCAGGAGAGGAGAGGCCGACTGTAGGACAGGTGAATACAATCTATTACTATCTGTTATCAGCCATGTCAGGAGAGGCTGACTGTAGGACAGGTGAATACAATCTATTACTATCTGTTATCAGCCATGTCAGGAGGGGAGAGGCTGACTGTAGGACAGGTGAATACAATCTATTACTATCTGCTATCAGCTATGTCAGGAGGGGAGAGGCCGACTGTAGGACAGGGGAATACAATCTATTACTATCTGGTATCAGCCATGTCAGGAGAGGAGAGGCTGACTGTAGGACAGGTGAATACAATCTATTACTATCTGGTATCAGCCATGTCAGGAGGGGAGAGGCTGACTGTAGGACAGATGAATACAATCTATTACTATCTGTTATCAGCCATGACAGGAGGGGAGAGGCCGACTGTAGGACAGGTGAATGCAATCTATTACTATCTGTTATCAGCCATGTCAGGAGAGGAGAGGCTGACTGTAGGACAGGGGAATACAATCTATTACTCTCTGTTATCAGCCATGTCAGGAGAGGAGAGGCCGACTGTAAGACAGGTGACTACAATCTATTACTATCTGTTATCAGCCATGTCAGGAGGGGAGAGTCTGACTGTAGGACAGGTGAATACAATCTATTACTATCTGATATCAGCCATGTCAGGAGGGGAGAGGCTGACTGTAGGACAGGTGAATACAATCTATTACTATCTGTTATCAGCCATGTCAGGAGGGGAGAGACTGACTGTAGGACAGGTGAATACAATCTATTACTCTCTGTTATCAGCCATGTCAGGAGAGGAGAGGCTGACTGTAGGACAGGTGAATACAATCTATTACTATCTGATATCAGCCATGTCAGGAGAGGAGAGGCTGACTGTAGGACAGGGGAATACAATATATTACTATCTGTTATCAGCCATGTCAGGAGAGGAGAGCCTGACTGTAGGACAGGGGAATACAATATATTACTATCTGTTATCAGCCATGTCAGGAGAGGAGAGGCTGACTGTAGGACAGGGGAATACAATCTATTACTCTCTGTTATCAGCCATGTCAGGAGAGGAGAGGCCGACTGTAAGACAGGTGACTACAATCTATTACTATCTGTTATCAGCCATGTCAGGAGGGGAGAGGCTGACTGTAGGACAGGTGAATACAATCTATTACTATCTGATATCAGCCATGTCAGGAGGGGAGAGGCTGACTGTAGGACAGGTGAATACAATCTATTACTATCTGTTATCAGCCATGTCAGGAGGGGAGAGGCCGACTGTAGGACAGGTGAATACAATCTATTACTATCTGATATCAGCCATGTCAGGAGGGGAGAGGCTGACTGTAGGACAGGAGAATACAATCTATTACTATCTGTTATCAGCCATGTCAGGAGGGGAGAGGCTGACTGTAGGACAGGTGAGTACAATCTATTACTATCTGTTATCAGCCATGACAGGAGGGGAGAGGCCGACTGTAGGACAGGTGAATGCAATCTATTACTCTCTGTTATCAGCCATGTCAGGAGAGGAGAGGCCGACTGTAGGACAGGTGAATGCAATCTATTACTATCTGTTATCAGCCATGTCAGGAGAGGAGAGGCTGACTGTAGGACAGGGGAATACAATCTATTACTCTCTGTTATCAGCCATGTCAGGAGAGGAGAGGCCGACTGTAAGACAGGTGACTACAATCTATTACTATCTGTTATCAGCCATGTCAGGAGGGGAGAGGCTGACTGTAGGACAGGTGAATACAATCTATTACTATCTGATATCAGCCATGTCAGGAGGGGAGAGGCTGACTGTAGGACAGGTGAATACAATCTATTACTATCTGTTATCAGCCATGTCAGGAGGGGAGAGACTGACTGTAGGACAGGTGAATACAATCTATTACTCTCTGTTATCAGCCATGTCAGGAGAGGAGAGGCTGACTGTAGGACAGGTGAATACAATCTATTACTATCTGATATCAGCCATGTCAGGAGAGGAGAGGCTGACTGTAGGACAGGGGAATACAATATATTACTATCTGTTATCAGCCATGTCAGGAGAGGAGAGGCTGACTGTAGGACAGGGGAATACAATCTATTACTCTCTGTTATCAGCCATGTCAGGAGAGGAGAGGCCGACTGTAAGACAGGTGACTACAATCTATTACTATCTGTTATCAGCCATGTCAGGAGGGGAGAGGCTGACTGTAGGACAGGTGAATACAATCTATTACTATCTGTTATCAGCCATGTCAGGAGGGGAGAGGCCGACTGTAGGACAGGTGAATACAATCTATTACTATCTGATATCAGCCATGTCAGGAGAGGAGAGGCCGACTGTAGGACAGGTGAATACAATCTATTACTATCTGATATCAGCCATGTCAGGAGGGGAGAGGCTGACTGTAGGACAGGTGAATACAATCTATTACTATCTGTTATCAGCCATGTCAGGAGGGGAGAGGCCGACTCTAGGACAGGTGAATACAATCTATTACTATCTGATATCAGCCATGTCAGGAGGGGAGAGGCTGACTGTAGGACAGGTGAATACAATCTATTACTATCTGTTATCAGCCATGTCAGGAGGGGAGAGGCTGACTGTAGGACAGGTGAGTACAATCTATTACTATCTGTTATCAGCCATGTCAGGAGAGGAGAGGCCGACTGTAGGACAGATGAATACAATCTATTACTATCTGTTATCAGCCATGTCAGGAGGGGAGAGGCTGACTGTAGGACAGGTGAATACAATCTATTACTATCTGTTATCAGCCATGTCAGGAGGGGAGAGGCCGACTGTAGGACAGGTGAATACAATCTATTACTATCTGTTATCAGCCATGTCAGGGGGGAGAGGCTGACTGTAGGAAGGGTGAATACAATCTATTACTATCTGCTATCAGCCATGTCAGGAGAGGAGAGGCTACAGTAGGACAGGGGAATACAATCTATTACTCTCTGTTATCAGCCATGTCAGGAGAGGAGAGGCCGACTGTAAGACAGTTGACTACAATCTATTACTATCTGTTATCAGCCATGTCAGGAGGGGAGAGGCTGACTGTAGGACAGGTGAATACAATCTATTACTATCTGATATCAGCCATGTCAGGAGGGGAGAGGCTGACTGTAGGACAGGTGAATACAATCTATTACTATCTGTTATCAGCCATGTCAGGAGGGGAGAGGCCGACTGTAGGACAGATGAATACAATCTATTACTATCTGTTATCAGCCATGTCAGGGGGGAGAGGCTGACTGTAGGAAGGGTGAATACAATCTATTACTATCTGCTATCAGCCATGTCAGGAGAGGAGAGGCTACAGTAGGACAGGGGAATACAATCTATTACTATCTGTTATCAGCCATGTCAGGAGAGGCCGACTGTAGGACAGGTGAATACAATCTATTACTATCTGCTATCAGCCATGTCAGGAGAGGAGAGGCTGACTGTAGGAAGGGTGAATACAATCTATTACTATCTGTTATCAGCCATGTCAGGAGAGGAGAGGCTGACTGTAGGACAGGTGAGTACAATCTATTACTATCTGTTATCAGCCATGTCAGGAGAGGAGAGGCTGACTGTAGGACAGGGGAATACAATCTATTACTCTCTGTTATCAGCCATGTCAGGAGAGGAGAGGCCGACTGTAAGACAGGTGACTACAATCTATTACTATCTGTTATCAGCCATGTCAGGAGGGGAGAGGCTGACTGTAGGACAGGTGAATACAATCTATTACTATCTGTTATCAGCCATGTCAGGGGGGAGAGGCTGACTGTAGGAAGGGTGAATACAATCTATTACTATCTGCTATCAGCCATGTCAGGAGAGGAGAGGCTACAGTAGGACAGGGGAATACAATCTATTACTCTCTGTTATCAGCCATGTCAGGAGAGGAGAGGCCGACTGTAAGACAGTTGACTACAATCTATTACTATCTGTTATCAGCCATGTCAGGAGGGGAGAGGCTGACTGTAGGACAGGTGAATACAATCTATTACTATCTGATATCAGCCATGTCAGGAGGGGAGAGGCTGACTGTAGGACAGGTGAATACAATCTATTACTATCTGTTATCAGCCATGTCAGGAGGGGAGAGGCCGACTGTAGGACAGATGAATACAATCTATTACTATCTGTTATCAGCCATGTCAGGGGGGAGAGGCTGACTGTAGGAAGGGTGAATACAATCTATTACTATCTGCTATCAGCCATGTCAGGAGAGGAGAGGCTACAGTAGGACAGGGGAATACAATCTATTACTATCTGTTATCAGCCATGTCAGGAGAGGCCGACTGTAGGACAGGTGAATACAATCTATTACTATCTGCTATCAGCCATGTCAGGAGAGGAGAGGCTGACTGTAGGAAGGGTGAATACAATCTATTACTATCTGTTATCAGCCATGTCAGGAGAGGAGAGGCTGACTGTAGGACAGGTGAGTACAATCTATTACTATCTGTTATCAGCCATGTCAGGAGAGGAGAGGCTGACTGTAGGACAGGGGAATACAATCTATTACTCTCTGTTATCAGCCATGTCAGGAGAGGAGAGGCCGACTGTAAGACAGGTGACTACAATCTATTACTATCTGTTATCAGCCATGTCAGGAGGGGAGAGGCTGACTGTAGGACAGGTGAATACAATCTATTACTATCTGTTATCAGCCATGTCAGGAGGGGAGAGACTGACTGTAGGACAGGTGAATACAATCTATTACTCTCTGTTATCAGCCATGTCAGGAGAGGAGAGGCTGACTGTAGGACAGGTGAATACAATCTATTACTATCTGATATCAGCCATGTCAGGAGAGGAGAGGCTGACTGTAGGACAGGGGAATACAATATATTACTATCTGTTATCAGCCATGTCAGGAGAGGAGAGCCTGACTGTAGGACAGGGGAATACAATATATTACTATCTGTTATCAGCCATGTCAGGAGAGGAGAGGCTGACTGTAGGACAGGGGAATACAATCTATTACTCTCTGTTATCAGCCATGTCAGGAGAGGAGAGGCCGACTGTAAGACAGGTGACTACAATCTATTACTATCTGTTATCAGCCATGTCAGGAGGGGAGAGGCTGACTGTAGGACAGGTGAATACAATCTATTACTATCTGATATCAGCCATGTCAGGAGGGGAGAGGCTGACTGTAGGACAGGTGAATACAATCTATTACTATCTGTTATCAGCCATGTCAGGAGGGGAGAGGCCGACTGTAGGACAGGTGAATACAATCTATTACTATCTGATATCAGCCATGTCAGGAGGGGAGAGGCTGACTGTAGGACAGGTGAGTACAATCTATTACTATCTGTTATCAGCCATGTCAGGAGAGGAGAGGCCGACTGTAGGACAGATGAATACAATCTATTACTATCTGTTATCAGCCATGTCAGGAGGGGAGAGGCTGACTGTAGGACAGGTGAATACAATCTATTACTATCTGTTATCAGCCATGTCAGGAGGGGAGAGGCCGACTGTAGGACAGGTGAATACAATCTATTACTATCTGTTATCAGCCATGTCAGGGGGGAGAGGCTGACTGTAGGAAGGGTGAATACAATCTATTACTATCTGCTATCAGCCATGTCAGGAGAGGAGAGGCTACAGTAGGACAGGGGAATACAATCTATTACTCTCTGTTATCAGCCATGTCAGGAGAGGAGAGGCCGACTGTAAGACAGGTGACTACAATCTATTACTATCTGTTATCAGCCATGTCAGGAGGGGAGAGGCTGACTGTAGGACAGGTGAATACAATCTATTACTATCTGATATCAGCCATGTCAGGAGGGGAGAGGCTGACTGTAGGACAGGTGAATACAATCTATTACTATCTGTTATCAGCCATGTCAGGAGGGGAGAGGCCGACTGTAGGACAGGTGAATACAATCTATTACTATCTGTTATCAGCCATGTCAGGGGGGAGAGGCTGACTGTAGGAAGGGTGAATACAATCTATTACTATCTGCTATCAGCCATGTCAGGAGAGGAGAGGCTACAGTAGGACAGGGGAATACAATCTATTACTATCTGTTATCAGCCATGTCAGGAGAGGCCAACTGTAGGACAGGTGAATACAATCTATTACTATCTGCTATCAGCCATGTCAGGAGAGGAGAGGCTGACTGTAGGAAGGGTGAATACAATCTATTACTATCTGTTATCAGCCATGTCAGGAGAGGAGAGGCTGACTGTAGGACAGGTGAGTACAATCTATTACTATCTGTTATCAGCCATGTCAGGAGAGGAGAGCCTGACTGTAGGACAGGGGAATACAATATATTACTATCTGTTATCAGCCATGTCAGGAGAGGAGAGGCTGACTGTAGGACAGGGGAATACAATCTATTACTCTCTGTTATCAGCCATGTCAGGAGAGGAGAGGCCGACTGTAAGACAGGTGACTACAATCTATTACTATCTGTTATCAGCCATGTCAGGAGGGGAGAGGCTGACTGTAGGACAGGTGAATACAATCTATTACTATCTGATATCAGCCATGTCAGGAGGGGAGAGGCTGACTGTAGGACAGGTGAATACAATCTATTACTATCTGTTATCAGCCATGTCAGGAGGGGAGAGGCCGACTGTAGGACAGGTGAATACAATCTATTACTATCTGATATCAGCCATGTCAGGAGGGGAGAGGCTGACTGTAGGACAGGTGAGTACAATCTATTACTATCTGTTATCAGCCATGTCAGGAGAGGAGAGGCCGACTGTAGGACAGATGAATACAATCTATTACTATCTGTTATCAGCCATGTCAGGAGGGGAGAGGCTGACTGTAGGACAGGTGAATACAATCTATTACTATCTGTTATCAGCCATGTCAGGAGGGGAGAGGCCGACTGTAGGACAGGTGAATACAATCTATTACTATCTGTTATCAGCCATGTCAGGGGGGAGAGGCTGACTGTAGGAAGGGTGAATACAATCTATTACTATCTGCTATCAGCCATGTCAGGAGAGGAGAGGCTACAGTAGGACAGGGGAATACAATCTATTACTCTCTGTTATCAGCCATGTCAGGAGAGGAGAGGCCGACTGTAAGACAGGTGACTACAATCTATTACTATCTGTTATCAGCCATGTCAGGAGGGGAGAGGCTGACTGTAGGACAGGTGAATACAATCTATTACTATCTGATATCAGCCATGTCAGGAGGGGAGAGGCTGACTGTAGGACAGGTGAATACAATCTATTACTATCTGTTATCAGCCATGTCAGGAGGGGAGAGGCCGACTGTAGGACAGGTGAATACAATCTATTACTATCTGTTATCAGCCATGTCAGGGGGGAGAGGCTGACTGTAGGAAGGGTGAATACAATCTATTACTATCTGCTATCAGCCATGTCAGGAGAGGAGAGGCTACAGTAGGACAGGGGAATACAATCTATTACTATCTGTTATCAGCCATGTCAGGAGAGGCCAACTGTAGGACAGGTGAATACAATCTATTACTATCTGCTATCAGCCATGTCAGGAGAGGAGAGGCTGACTGTAGGAAGGGTGAATACAATCTATTACTATCTGTTATCAGCCATGTCAGGAGAGGAGAGGCTGACTGTAGGACAGGTGAGTACAATCTATTACTATCTGTTATCAGCCATGTCAGGAGAGGAGAGGCTGACTGTAGGAAGGGTGAATACAATCTATTACTATCTGTTATCAGCCATGTCAGGAGGGGAGAGGCTGACTGTAGGACAGGTGAATACAATCTATTACTATCTGTTATCAGCCATGTCAGGAGGGGAGAGGCCGACTGTAGGACAGGGGAATACAATCTATTACTATCTGATATCAGCCATGTCAGGAGGGGAGAGGCTGACTGTAGGACAGGTGAATACAATCTATTACTATCTGTTATCAGCCATGTCAGGAGGGGAGAGGCTGACTGTAGGACAGGTGAATACAATCTATTACTCTCTGTAATCAGCCATGTCAGGAGAGGAGAGGCTGACTGTAGGACAGGGGAATACAATATATTACTATCTGTTATCAGCCATGTCAGGAGAGGAGAGCCTGACTGTAGGACAGGGGAATACAATATATTACTATCTGTTATCAGCCATGTCAGGAGAGGAGAGGCTGACTGTCGGACAGGGGAATACAATCTATTACTCTCTGTTATCAGCCATGTCAGGAGAGGAGAGGCCGACTGTAAGACAGGTGACAACAATCTATTACTATCTGTTATCAGCCATGTCAGGAGGGGAGAGGCTGACTGTAGGACAGGTGAATACAACCTATTACTATCTGATATCAGCCATGTCAGGAGGGGAGAGGCTGACTGTAGGACAGGTGAATACAATCTATTACTATCTGTTATCAGCCATGTCAGGAGGGGAGAGGCTGACTGTAGGACAGGTGAATACAATCTATTACTCTCTGTTATCAGCCATGTCAGGAGAGGAGAGGCTGACTGTAGGACAGGTGAATACAATCTATTACTATCTGATATCAGCCATGTCAGGAGGGGAGAGGCTGACTGTAGGACAGGTGAATACAATCTATTACTATCTGTTATCAGCCATGTCAGGAGGGGAGAGGCTGACTGTAGGACAGGTGAGTACAATCTGTTACTATCTGTTATCAGCCATGTCAGGAGAGGAGAGGCCGACTGTAGGACAGATGAATACAATCTATTACTATCTGTTATCAGCCATGTCAGGAGGGGAGAGGCTGACTGTAGGACAGGTGAATACAATCTATTACTATCTGTTATCAGCCATGTCAGGAGGGGAGAGGCCGACTGTAGGACAGGTGAATAGAATCTATTACTATCTGTTATCAGCCATGTCAGGGGGGAGAGGCTGACTGTAGGAAGGGTGAATACAATCTATTACTATCTGCTATCAGCCATGTCAGGAGAGGAGAGGCTACAGTAGGACAGGGGAATACAATCTATTACTATCTGTTATCAGCCATGTCAGGAGAGGCCGACTGTAGGACAGGTGAATACAATCTATTACTATCTGCTATCAGCCATGTCAGGAGAGGAGAGGCTGACTGTAGGAAGGGTGAATACAATCTATTACTATCTGTTATCAGCCATGTCAGGAGAGGAGAGGCTGACTGTAGGACAGGTGAGTACAATCTATTACTATCTGTTATCAGCCATGTCAGGAGAGGAGAGGCTGACTGTAGGAAGGGTGAATACAATCTATTACTATCTGTTATCAGCCATGTCAGGAGGGGAGAGGCTGACTGTAGGACAGGTGAATACAATCTATTACTATCTGTTATCAGCCATGTCAGGAGGGGAGAGGCCGACTGTAGGACAGGGGAATACAATCTATTACTATCTGATATCAGCCATGTCAGGAGGGGAGAGGCTGACTGTAGGACAGGTGAATACAATCTATTACTATCTGTTATCAGCCATGTCAGGAGGGGAGAGGCTGACTGTAGGACAGGTGAATACAATCTATTACTCTCTGTAATCAGCCATGTCAGGAGAGGAGAGGCTGACTGTAGGACAGGGGAATACAATATATTACTATCTGTTATCAGCCATGTCAGGAGAGGAGAGCCTGACTGTAGGACAGGGGAATACAATATATTACTATCTGTTATCAGCCATGTCAGGAGAGGAGAGGCTGACTGTCGGACAGGGGAATACAATCTATTACTCTCTGTTATCAGCCATGTCAGGAGAGGAGAGGCCGACTGTAAGACAGGTGACAACAATCTATTACTATCTGTTATCAGCCATGTCAGGAGGGGAGAGGCTGACTGTAGGACAGGTGAATACAATCTATTACTATCTGATATCAGCCATGTCAGGAGGGGAGAGGCTGACTGTAGGACAGGTGAATACAATCTATTACTATCTGTTATCAGCCATGTCAGGAGGGGAGAGGCTGACTGTAGGACAGGTGAATACAATCTATTACTCTCTGTTATCAGCCATGTCAGGAGAGGAGAGGCTGACTGTAGGACAGGTGAATACAATCTATTACTATCTGATATCAGCCATGTCAGGAGGGGAGAGGCTGACTGTAGGACAGGTGAATACAATCTATTACTATCTGTTATCAGCCATGTCAGGAGGGGAGAGGCTGACTGTAGGACAGGTGAGTACAATCTGTTACTATCTGTTATCAGCCATGTCAGGAGAGGAGAGGCCGACTGTAGGACAGATGAATACAATCTATTACTATCTGTTATCAGCCATGTCAGGAGGGGAGAGGCTGACTGTAGGACAGGTGAATACAATCTATTACTATCTGTTATCAGCCATGTCAGGAGGGGAGAGGCCGACTGTAGGACAGGTGAATAGAATCTATTACTATCTGTTATCAGCCATGTCAGGGGGGAGAGGCTGACTGTAAGAAGGGTGAATACAATCTATTCCTATCTGCTATCAGCCATGTCAGGAGAGGAGAGGCTACAGTAGGACAGGGGAATACAATCTATTACTATCTGTTATCAGCCATGTCAGGAGAGGCCGACTGTAGGAAAGGTGAATACAATCTATTACTATCTGCTATCAGCCATGTCAGGAGAGGAGAGGCTGACTGTAGGAAGGGTGAATACAATCTATTACTATCTGTTATCAGCCATGTCAGGAGAGGAGGGGCTGACTGTAGGACAGGTGAATGCAATCTATTACTATCTGTTATCAGCCATGTCAGGAGAGGAGAGGCTGACTGTAGGACAGGTGAATACAATCTATTACTATCTGTTATCAGCCATGTCAGGAGGGGAGAGGCTGACTGTAGGACAGGTGAATACAATCTATTACTATCTGTTATCAGCCATGTCAGGAGAGGAGAGGCCGGCTGTAGGACAGATGAATACAATCTATTACTATCTGTTATCAGCCATGTCAGGAGAGGAGAGGCTGACTGTAGGACAGGTGAGTACAATCTATTACTATCTGTTATCAGCCATGTCAGGAGAGGAGAGGCTGACTGTAGGACAGGTGAATACAATCTATTACTATCTGTTATCAGCCATGTCTGGAGAGGAGAGGCCGACTGTAGGACAGGTGAATACAATCTATTACTATCTGGTATCAGCCATGTCAGGAGGGGAGAGGCTGACTGTATGACAGGTGAATACAATCAATTACTATCTGTTATCAGCCATGTCAGGAGGGGAGAGGCTGACTGTAGGACAGGTGAATACAATCTATTACTATCTGTTATCAGCCATGTCAGGAGAGGCCGACTGTAGGAAAGGTGAATACAATCTATTACTATCTGCTATCAGCCATGTCAGGAGAGGAGAGGCTGACTGTAGGAAGGGTGAATACAATCTATTACTATCTGTTATCAGCCATGTCAGGAGAGGAGGGGCTGACTGTAGGACAGGTGAATGCAATCTATTACTATCTGTTATCAGCCATGTCAGGAGAGGAGAGGCTGACTGTAGGACAGGTGAATACAATCTATTACTATCTGTTATCAGCCATGTCAGGAGGGGAGAGGCTGACTGTAGGACAGGTGAATACAATCTATTACTATCTGTTATCAGCCATGTCAGGAGAGGAGAGGCCGGCTGTAGGACAGATGAATACAATCTATTACTATCTGTTATCAGCCATGTCAGGAGAGGAGAGGCTGACTGTAGGACAGGTGAGTACAATCTATTACTATCTGTTATCAGCCATGTCAGGAGAGGAGAGGCTGACTGTAGGACAGGTGAATACAATCTATTACTATCTGTTATCAGCCATGTCAGGAGAGGAGAGGCCGACTGTAGGACAGGTGAATACAATCTATTACTATCTGGTATCAGCCATGTCAGGAGGGGAGAGGCTGACTGTATGACAGGTGAATACAATCAATTACTATCTGTTATCAGCCATGTCAGGAGGGGAGAGGCTGACTGTAGGACAGGTGAATACAATCTATTACTATCTGTTATCAGCCATGTCAGGAGGGGAGAGGGTGACTGTAGGACAGGGGAATACAATCTATTACTCTCTGGTATCAGCCATGTCAGGAGGGGAGAGGCTGACTGTAGGACAGGTGAATACAATCTATTACTCTCTGTAATCAGCCATGTCAGGAGGGGAGAGGCTGACTGTAGGACAGGGGAATACAATATATTACTATCTGTTATCAGCCATGTCAGGAGAGGAGAGCCTGACTGTAGGACAGGGGAATACAATATATTACTATCTGTTATCAGCCATGTCAGTAGGGAGAGGCTACAGTAGGACAGGGGAATACAATCTATTACTCTCTGTTATCAGCCATGTCAGGAGAGGAGAGGCCGACTGTAAGACAGGTGACTACAATCTATTACTATCTGTTATCAGCCATGTCAGGAGGGGAGAGGCTGACTGTAGGACAGGTGAATACAATCTATTACTATCTGTTATCAGCCATGTCAGTAGGGAGAGGCTGACTGTAGGACAGGTGAATACAATCTATTACTATCTGTTGTCAACCATGTCAGGAGAGAGAGACTGACTGTAGGACAGGTGAATACAATCTATTACTATCTGTTATCAGCCATGTCAGGAGAGGAGAGGCTGACTGTAGGAGAGGTGACTATAATCTATTATTCTCTGTTATCAGCCATGTCAGACTCTCAGGTAAAGCTGACTTCACCTCTGGTACCCCTGTTGCTATCATATGTCCAGTATTTCCTAAACTATTAAATGTCCCTGTGACCTGCTATTTTATATCTTCACACAACTCCATGTATCACATGCAGAAGCCTCTTCACAAAGGACTCTGATGTTAACATAAATTGGGTAGGTACCAAGTCAAATGCCTGCAGTGTATATTTCAGCCACTAGATGCTGCTGTAAAGCTTTGCACTATATGTGGTTGAATTAAAGTTTTGTACTCAGGGTTTCTCCCAGCACTGCACCATGTGGTCAGGAGTGGTACTGCAAGTATAATTTATCTATTGTTTGAAAGTGAAACCTCTGTGGCATTGCTAGATACAGTTCCCTGCATTGTTTGTGAGTGAAGCCGTAACATTGACTGAGGATTCTAGATGGCATTTACAGAATCCAGAGAATGAGTACGACATCTGCCAAGTAACAAGAGGGAAGATTACAGGACACCCTTCAGGGCCCTCATATATAAACCCAGTGGCAGGAGAAGGTTTATTGGCCGTGGGTTAATGCCAGGTCTGAGCGCAGATTTGTGTAAAGGGTGCAGACAACATGGAGATTAGTGCTGAAGCCTGGACAGATTCGGCTAACTCCCTGCATTATATTTAAATCCTTAAAGCTTTAAGCAGGAATAAGAGAAGCCACCATTTGTGTCCCGCCGCAGACCCCGCGTACACAGCTCATCCATCAGCCTCAAACTTCAGCACAGATGTCGTGGGCAGGAGAGGGTTAATGGGAAATCTGCAAAAGGAGAAGATGAAATGCAGCAAATAACCCTAGTGTTTCCCTCATAAATCTGCAGGATTGCATCGGAGCTGCTGCTGCTTGTAAACAGGGAATCTGCACTGAGAAGAGACTGGAGAGAGCTCAAGGCTGGGAGCAATGCCCTCTTCTGAGGAGCTGAGGATGTGCAGGACAAGGAATACACAGCCAAAGCATACAGGGCACATGGCGAGGAGGTGGAGAGGAAGTACTAGGCAAGAAAGAATACAAGATAGAGGTGAGATGAGCTAGATAGATAGATAGATAGATAGATAGATAGATAGATAGATAGATAGGAGATAGATAGATAGATAGATAGATAGATAGATAGATAGATAGAATATAGATAGATAGGAGATAGATAGATAGATAGATAGATAGATAGATAGATAGATAGAATATAGATAGATCAATATATAGATATAAGATAGATAGATAGATAGATAGATAGATAGATAGATAGATAGATACATACATACATACATACATACATACATACATAGAGATGAGATAGATACATAGATAGATAGATAGATAGATAGATAGATAGATGATAAATAGATAGATAGATAGATAGATAGATGATAGATAAATAGATAGATAGATAGATAGATAGATAGATAGGAGATAGATAGATAGATAGATAGATAGATAGGAGATGGATAGATAGATAGATAGATAGATAGATAGATAGATAGATAGATAGGAGATAGATAGATAGATAGATAGATAGATAAGGAGATAGATAGATAGATAGATAGATAGATAGATAAGGAGATAGATAGATAGATAGATAGATAGATAGATGATAGATAGATAGATAGATAGATAGTCAATAGATAGATAGATAGATAGATAGATAGATAGATAGGAGATAGATAGATAGATAGATAGATAGATAGAAGATAGATAGGGAGATAGATAGATAGATAGATAGATAGATAGATAGATAGATTAGATAGATAGATAGATAGATAGATAGATAGATAGATAAGGAGATAGATAGATAGATAGATAGATAGATAGATAGGAGATGGATAGATAGATTGATAGATAGATAGATAGATAGATAGATAGATAGATAGGAGATAGATAGATGATAGATAGATAGATAGATAGATAGATGATAGATAGATAGATAGATAGATAGATAGGAGATAGATAGATAGATAGATAGATAGATAGATAGATAGGAGATAGATAGATAGATAGATAGATAGATAGATAGATAGGAGATAGATAGATAGATAGATAGATAGATAGATAGATAGAATATAGATAGATAGGAGATAGATAGATAGATAGGAGATAGATAGATAGATAGATAGATAGATAGATAGATAGATAGATAGAATATAGATAGATCAATATATAGATATAAGATAGATAGATAGATAGATAGATAGATAGATAGATACATACATACATAGAGATGAGATAGATAGATAGATAGATGATAGATAAATAGATAGATAGATAGATAGGAGATAGATAGATAGATAGATAGATAGATAGATAGATAGGAGATGGATAGATAGATAGATAGATAGATAGATAGGAGATAGATAGATAGATAGATAGGAGATAGATAGATAGATAGATAGATAGATAGATAAGGAGATAGATAGATAGATAGATAGATAGATAAGGAGATAGATAGATAGATAGATAGATAGATAGATAGATAGATAGATAATAGATAGATAGATAGATAGGAGATGGATAGATAGATAGATTGATAGATAGATAGATAGATAGATAGTCAATAGATAGATAGATAGGAGATAGATAGATAGATAGATAGATAGATAGATAGATAGATAGAAGATGGATAGATAGATAGATAGATAGATAGATAGGAGATAGATAGATAGATAGGAGATAGATAGATAGATAGATAGATAGATAGATAGGAGATAGATAGATAGATAGATAGATAGAAGATGGATAGATAGATAGATAGATAGATAGATAGATAGATAGATAGATGATAGATAGATAGATAGATAGATAGGAGATAGATAGATAGATAGATAGGAGATAGATAGATAGATAGATAGATAGATAGATAGATAGATAGGAGATAGATAGATAGATAGATAGATAGATAGATAGATAGATAGGAGATAGATAGCTAGATAGATAGATAGATAGATAGGAGATGGATAGATAGATACATAGATAGATAGATAGATAGATAGATAGATAGATAGGAAATGGATAGATAGATAGATAGATAGATAGATAGATAGATAGATAGATAGATAGATAGATAGATAGTAGATGTTATGCAGCAATATCACTGTCACGGAGCAAAGGTATACGTCTTCCTCCGGATGGTCTTTTGAATCAACACGGACGCAAGAGGTCGGGAGACAACAGCAATTTATTGTAATCCATAAAGTTAGTAGCCGGCGGCGGTCACATCAACCGTAATAACAATAAGTCCACAGAAGTCACAATCCAATGATAACTTTGGTTCCTTGGTCCTGTAACTAAATCCTGGCTCTCTGCAGAGCTGTGCACAGGCCGGCTAACACATACTAACTCCAGCTACAACTACATGCTAAGACTGTTACACCTATATCTGTGGGTGGGAAGAGCTGAGTCACAGATCCTTCCCCCCTCACCTATACCAAGGAGAGCAGACTCCCTGTCTACTATGGACAATGCACCATCCAACATCTTCTTGGAGACACTGATCAGATTATCTCCACCCATTGTCCTCACTGGTCCTCACTAGTTAGATGTATCTGCATACAATGTGCTAACACACTAGACCCTAATCAGCCAACTACACATTGATGTATATAACAGGTTAGAGAATACATTCCACATGAAATATATATTACACATTGCCTATAGTATAGACTCTAACCATCCCGTGACAATCACTATATAAGAAAAATGATTTGCTATTCAGGAGTATGGGAAAGCGGTGCAGTGGATATACTAACACATATATAACCAGCTGATTAGATACAAATTATTATTGAGCAACATTTTATAGTTTCTACATTTTATTTAGATTTTTTTGGGGTTATTTTAATCCTGGAGAAGTATCAGTCTTTCTTGCGATCTGTACACACTCATCGCTATACCAGAAGAAACTGCATTGAAAAACTGTATCAAAACAGTGTGTAAATTCAGTCTAAGGGAGCCTTCACACGATGTAGCACTGTGCTCATTCTGATCGTAAAAACACATTCAGAATGAGCACGTAAAAAGCAACCCCCATTGACTTGAATGGGAGCCGGCATACGTGCGCTCCCCATTGAAATCAATGGGAGGCTTTTTTCCCTATGCTTTCAATGCATTACGCATGTAAAAAAAACCACAAGGCTTTTTTTGACACATTTTTTTACATGTGCAAAACATGTCATTGAAGTCAATGAGAGTCTTAATTTTACACGTGTATTTTGCCAAAATGAGTGCGCGTTTACTCCGTGTGAATGGACCCTAAGGCTGGTGAGACACAGACAGCGATGAGTGATGTACAAGAGCGGCACAGTGGGTGATGTTTATGGAATTGTCCTCTATATCCTGGGACTACAACCTGTAGCCAAAGTGACCTGTCCTGAGGGTTTTACATATCAAGAACTGCTGCGGGGTTAATCTGCAGCTTTTAACCTTTGCAGAGAAACCTGCAGGTCAGATGCAACAAAAACACCCAAATTCGGAAGGTTCTTTCTGTGGCGTCTTTCAGGAGAACACGCTGCTGGATTTTCCGGAGGGCAGTACAGCCGTATTCACACTGCATGTCCCCAGAATTAGAAGGAAATTCACTTTCACACTTCCCTGTTTATTCAGGGCCTGAAGCTGCAGCTCCCCTCTGAACAGCGCACAGCTGTCGCCTCTCTCCCTGGGATATAGATGAGGCTCGGGGGAGCTGAAATAACAGGTTGTTGGACGGCAGAGAAGATTGTACTAAACTTCTATCATGTTATCAACTCCAGCAAGCGGGGACCACAGGGAGCAGCACATCTGCAGCCAGCCCGAGCCTTGGGGTTAGAGAGCTCCTACCCCCCATCTTGTTTGTTACACCGAGTGTATCTGTCTCCTACCATAGCCATCCCACATCCAGGGAGCCATCATGAAGGAAAGGGATAGATAGAAAGTCAGCACATAGACATCCATAGCCAGGGGGTGGGAAGACGCAAATCAAGAATGCAAAGTGCAGTCTCCAAGGAGTCAGAGCCTTGTGAATGAGATTTATGGAACTGCTTCTACTTAGATACCTAGTCATTGCACAGTACTCTGGCTTGGAAAGGGTGCATTGTGGTCTGGCATGGAAAGGGTGCTTATGTGTCCATTGCACACTAATATGGCAAGGAAAGGGTGCTTGGAGTCCATTACACAATGGTCTGGCTTGAAAAGGGTGCTTTGGACATACCTCCGAACTGTCCCAGAATCTGAGGGACATTCCCTGATTCCAGGTTGGGTCCCGCTCAGGGAGAGGTTTGTCCCAGGTTCAACTCATCTGCTCCAAGATCATTCTGTGACTGAGACTGCACAGAGTGGCAGAGGAGCAAGGAATGGGGAGTATCAGTGTTTTTTATGTTAAACTTTGAGGGCAAATTGAGGGGGCATGATAGGGGAGATGGAGGGGGCAGATAAAGGGGGGCATGATAAAAGAAGGCATGATAAAGGGAGGGATGAAACTGGAGCAGAGATGGAGGTGGATCATTAAATTGGGGCAAAGATGGAAGGGGAACATTAAATTAGGGCAAAGATGGAGGGGGAGCATTAAATTGGAGGCAGATGAACAGGGCATTAAACTGAGGGCAAATGAAAGGGGGACATTACACTGGGGTCAGGATGAAATGGGGACATGAAAGTGGGGGCAGAGATGGAGGGGGGCATTAAACAGGGCAGATGAAGGAGGGACATTAAACTGGGAGCAGAGATGGAGGGGTCAATTAAACTGGAGGGGAGATAAAGAGGGGGAACTTAAACTGGTGGGGGTATTAAGAGGCACATTATACTTGGGACAGCTGGTGGGGGACATTAAACAATGGGGATCATTGGAGGAGGTCATAAAAATGTGAGAATAGCTGGAGGGGAACCTGTCTGACTCTTGTTGCCCCCCGTTTAATGTCTCCCTTCCGTTACCCTTATGGATTAATGTCCCTTTTCATCTGCCCCAGCTTCATGTCCCCCTCCAGTTTCCCCCAGTTTAAACTGGGGCACCAGGAGAGGGACTTAATACTGTGGGGCAGTTGGAAGGGGGCATTATAATGTGACGGCATATAATGTACCGGTGACTGTAGGAGGATTATACTGTGTGGGGGCACATGAAAAATGGATGAGAATGGGCGGAATCAATGTAGAAGTGGGTGGAGCTAAATTTGCATAGCGTGCTGCACATCTTGTCCCACTTTCTGTTCTTTGAAAGTTGGGAGGTATGGCTTAGGGGTACATTACAAAGTTATCTGGCATGGAAAGGGTGCTTGGGGTGTATTACACAGTAATTTGGCATGGAAAGGTGCATAGGGGTCCATTGCACAATGGTCTGGCATTGAAGGGGAGCTTAAGGGGTTTTATGCACATGAAAAGACTGGTTAGGGGTCCCTTGCACGGTGGTCTGGCATGAAAAGAAGTTGGTTGGGTAGTTTGGGCATAAAGGGTAAATATTTTCAGAGGCAAGAAAGTATCTGTTAGTAACTCATATTAATAGGGGATCTGGCATGTAAAGGGTGTCTACTGAACTGAGTTGACCATAGAGGAATTTTGTACATGCAGCAAGGCACCACATGTTGGCGCTCTACATATCATTGCAATGAGTGATATCAGAATGGTATTGTCATCCTGCAAGTGTATCCTGTGCCTAGCTGCAGAGGATATGGAGATGCCCAATGCAATTCAGACTGGTCTGGCATGGGAGGGTAAATGCACACAAGAGATTTATTGCAGAAATTTTCAAAAACTTTCCAGGTGCTTTCCACTAAAACAAACGCATTCAGAAAAATTGAATTGCATTTGTTGCCGTACTATGTATATCAGCCATATGAGGTTAAAGTGGAACTCCGTGACTACAACCAAGGTGGCCTCGGATTCAGGATTGTCTGGTCCACAAAGGGTGTCAGAATGATGTGAGCAAATAAAGTGCTATTAAATATATAGGAAATCCAGTCGCAACTCCTCAGCTAAGATTAACATGCTGTGATTCTCAAAACCGGATACGTTATGAAGAAACGCTGCTTTCCGCAATGTGCAGCCATAGCCGTAGGAAAATGTATAGGAAAGCGTTTCCGCAGGTAAAGTTGACATGTCACATTTCTAAAAAACTCAGCTTTTCCGCAGCCTCCCCCCCCCGCAGTTTGTGGATGGGAGTAGTCAGGATCACAATCACTTTTATGGTTTTCCGCAATGTGGGCCCTTAGAATGAGACCCCACGTTGTGGAAACGCAGCTTTTTTTGTTGCAGATTTTGTCGCGGTTTATCGGGCCACAGCCAAGAATGGCTACAAGGATAATGTGAAATATATAGGAAGTTCTTATGTGTCTCCCTTCTGCTCAATCCTCTCCTGGCTTTGGCTCAAAGAAAAAACACAGCAAAATCTGCAACAAAAAAAAACAATGTAAGGGTGCATTCACACTACGTAACGCCAGCGTGTATCACAGCCGTACACGCCGGCGTTACAGCAGGGCTGCCGGACACTTCTCATTCATTTCTATGGGAGCCGGCATTCGAGCGCTCCCCATAGAAATGAATGGAAAAAAGCAGTCCATTCATTTCTATGGGGAGCGCTCGCATGCCGGCTCCCATGGAAATGAATGGGAAGTGTCCGGCAGCCCTGCTGTAACGCCGGCGTGTACGGCTGTGATACACGCTGGCGTTACGTAGTGTGAATGCACCCTAAGGGCCCCACGGAACGTAAATGTCGCAATTTGCCCACGGAGGAAATGGCACGGGAAAAATCGCAGCATTATACAGTCGGGGCAAAATGGATGGGATTCTAGCGAATCCCATGTCCAGCTTGCAGAAAAAAACAGTGCAGACACTCCGTAGTTTCTAAAACCAGCGTGGTTTTGGAAACCGCAGCATGTCAGTTATATCTACGGAGACGCCGGCGGTTTGCACATAGGTATAATTGTAACAGAAAGTCCGCAGAGGAAAATTCTGCAAAGTTTCTGCCTAAAACACCGTGGGAACTTTCTGTAAAAATTTTTGCAGATAAAAACACAATGCGTTTCCACCGTGATCTTTAACGCTGTGCGTTTTGGCTGCCGCTAGCTATGTGTGACCTTAGTTCTTTGCACCCTTTGCTCCATGTCACTGATTTCAGCACAGTTAGAATATTTTCCTTGAGCTCCCACTGTCCCCAAGCAATATTTGCTGTTAAGTTCATCACCATATATGCTAATTAGGCTCTCTATTGTCAGGTGGGTGGTCCTTGACTATATGCCCCTGCCAGCACTGCCCACTTGACAGTATAGAGCCTAATTAGCCCATTGGATAAAACAAACTGTACTGATTGCTCAGATCATCTATATACCCATATGTCTCTTACCACCAGGGATATGCATGGTGGCAGGGTGATCTGGGTTACTGATGGAAGGATACAAGCAGATTAATCCCCTAACCTGTGCTTTGCCCCCTCCAACCATGTGCCTGTCACCAAAGGGGCTACAGCTGGAAATTGAAATTTCACACTCAATGAGGCCCTGGAAAATGAAGTGGTGGCCACAGAGACTGCAAGGTCTGTACTCCGCTCTGTGAACACTGCTGTAGATTGCTGGCTGATCCTAGATCACTAATCTAATAATCAACCTGTTCCCTGCCCTGGATGGACTACAACTCCCAGAATATCCTGGCTAGGGTTACATGCAGATACTTGCAGTGACACAACAGCTGGAGCCAACCTGCAGCCTGCCCTCAACCCCAGGGGTCTGGTCCCTTGTGCCATCATCCGTAGGCCAGGTGTTTGTACATTATTATTATGCCAAGGCTCCCAGGAGAGGGGCATGTGCCAGGGCGGCTGTCAGATCTGCTGCAGAATACTGGGCAAAGCTGCCTGCATCCATCCACGTCCCCTGAGCTGACGCCCACCTCCTCATACTATGCAGTCCTCCCACCTCGTCCATCAGTAAAGCCCCCTACTCCTGCATCTCTCTGCACACAGTGCTGTCTCCTGTACCACTTGTGTGCCTGCAAATACACAGATCCAGCACACTGACAGCATATCACACATGTATCTGCAAATACACAACATCCAGGACACTGACAGCATGTCACACATATATCTGCAAATACACAACATCCAGCACACTGACAGCATGTCACACATATATCTGCAAATACACAACATCCTGGACACTGACAGCATGTCACACATATACCTACAAATACACAACATCCAGGACACTGACAACATGTCACACATATACCTGCAAATACACAACATGCAGGACACTGACAGCATGTCACACATATACCTGCAAATACACAACATCCAGCACACTGACAGCATGTCACACGTGTACCTACAAATATACAAATCCAGCACACATATACCTGCAAATACACAACATCCAGGACACTGACAGCATGTCACACATACACCTGCACATAAACAAGATCCAGCACACTGACAACATGTTACATTTGTTCCTGCCTTCAAATACACATCCAACACACTGTCAGCATGCAGCAGTTCCGCAGGCAGTGAGGGGTTAAACATTAAAGGAGAATTTTGCTTACTTGCAAATATACACAACTTACAGTACACTGACGGGATGCACTTGCATCTCTGCCTACAAATACACAAGATCCAGCCCACTGAGAGCAGGTTACGTGTGTCCCTGCCTGCCCATTCTCCACATCCAGCGCACTGACACCATGTCACATTTGTTCCTGCCTTCAAATATACAACATCCAGCACACTGACAGCATGCAGCAGCCCTGCAGGCAGTGAAGAGGTTAAACGTTAAAGGACACGCTTGCTTGCTCGCAAATATACACAACACCCAGGCCACTGAAAACATGTGTCTACAAATACACATGTCACTTGTGCACTGTCATGCAAGTATACATCATCCAGGACACTGGTTGTATGCCATTCCTGTGTCTACAAATACACAACGTGCAGCACACCGACACCATGTCACTTGTGTACTGTCCTGCACATACACAGCAACTTGCACACGGACACCATGTATTTGTGTCCTTTCCAGAAAATACACAACATCCTGCACGATGACTGTATGCACTTGTGTTACATACTGCACATAAACAGCACCTAACACACTGAAACCATGTCACTTATGTACTATACTGCACATACACAGCACCTAGCCCACCTAGCACACTGACACCATGTCACTTGTGTACTATCCTACACACACAACACCTAACACCATATCACTTGTGCACTATCCTGCATGCACAAAGCACCTAGCACCCTGACACCATGCCACTTGTGTACTATTCTGCACACACACAACACCTAGCACACTGACATCATGTCACTTTTGTTCCTGCCCTCCAATACACCACATCCTGCACACTGACACCATGTCACTTGTGTACTATCCAGCACATACACAACAGCCAGCACACTGACAGCATGCAGCAGCCCTGCAGGCAGAGAAAGAGTTAAACATTAAAGGACATGCTTGCTTTTGGTGGTGCAGCTTTTAACCACACAGGAATCCTTGTGTTACAGAGAATTGCTCTATTTTAAGAAGCACTTGCTCCCTGTGGAGCTTTATACAGAGCAATGAGACTCCAGGCTGCTCCATCTATACTGTCATCCACTTATTACACTGTATCCGTCTGCACCAGATACAGTATCAGAAGGATCAAGTGCAACATTTGTAGCACCAAATCACTGCAGATCATAAAAGCCTCAGCTCCAGTACTGACAGCTCTATATATTCACATGTCAGTCATCAAATACATCTCTAGCACAGCCATCCCTATACTGGAGACCTGGAGATGCTGCAGTCCTGATTTCCTGCAAGTGGACTGAGGGTGGAAGCATTCGGCAAGATACCTTTAAGAGCAGGCAGAAAAAAAAAAATCCAGGGAAAGGGTCCAGGATTTGCATGCTAAGCCCCTCCCTCTGATGATGTCACTGGTGGAGAGGAATGCTGCCTTGAACAGTGCTGAATTCAGACAGCAGGCTTGAGCTGCTCAGTGCTCATCATAGACTCTCTCCAGCAGACACGTAGAGCCTTGTCACCACTGCAAGACACAAGCATCAGCCCAGAAAGCATGTAGGATCTGTCTACAGGGATCACCACCAGATCACTTTCTCCAGTCCCAAGGAATAGATCTGACCATTGCATCCTCTCTACCATGAAGGTTGACATTCCAACTTGTGAGTAGACTTTGAGCCTTGGAGAGGCAGTACACCTGCCCTGCTATGTGGAATTGCATTGCTGCTAGCTGAGCTGCTCACCCCCAGAAGACTCAGCCAGAACTTTGGATACACTCTTGGAGGGATCCAGCCTTTTGCTTCTTCTGCTGGGGACTCCCATGGAATGAAGAAGGAGCTATTGAATCCAGGGTTAGCTTTTGCATGGTTCAACTTGCCAGCGGTGGGACTGCTACCATTATTGTAGATGATGCTCTGGAGTTGCTGCAGAACTGTCACACCACCATCTATGACATACAGGAATTAAAGGTAAGCCAGGATCTATACACATAGGGTCCCCCCTTAGTGTGCTGCAGCCAAGAGCAGGGCTTAGATACAGTAACTGGTCCCTGAATTAGGATTCTGAGCGCAGAACTGTCAAGTCACATGAAAGTAACCCTTGTTCTTCACATGCAAATCCAATTTACTGCTATTGACGAGTGGCTGGTGATGCTGAGGCTGTCCATCACTTCCATATACTGCACATGCAGGTGGCTGCTGAAGGTTTCCTCACCTCTCACTAAATGTGTGTAATGTAAGATTTTAGCCTCCAGCCAGACAGCTGTGCCATTGCCATGCAGAGAGGCTCGTAGCCTCATTGCTCCATCAGTCAGGGCTCCCAGTCTTATCGTATACCTGGATATTGTTAAGAGACAGGTAAGGGCAGCCATAGCCCATTGCAACTTGTGCCTTGTGCCTTTATTCACATTCAGTTGCAGAGCTGGAACAGATATGATCCTCTGGTGGCCAGGAGGATTGCAGTGATGGGTTGAAGTTGTACAATGGTCAGGCACTTGGCTGCAGTAATGATAGTCAGGCAGGGGCTGGAGGAGCAGAAAACACTCCAGGCACCTGGTGGATGTGGAATGAATAGGTGATCATTGCATAAGGGGAGCTAAATGCAACTGGTAGGGAGACACAGACGTGTTCTGGCACTGCTGGGAAGTAGGAAATCTGGAGACTATGTATCTGCAGTGTCTTCAGAAGGTGCGGGAGCTAAATAAATAAATAATGTCTAAATAAATAGATACATGTCTAGTTACATTGTATGTCAATAACTAAGCCTATACAGGCAGATCTAGAATATAGAATATACAGGAACAGTGTTCTGGACAGTGCCCTGAGCTCCACCATGTAAATCCACATTGTATTATATAGAATGCAGAATATAGACATGTACAATATATAGGCATGGTGTCCTGGACGGTACCCACCATGTAAATCCTGCTTGGCACCCATGCTGAAGATGTGCGGTATTTAACATGCCAAGCCAACTGCAGGAGCGGAGCTAGTTGTAGTGCTGAACAGTTCTCGTATATTTCAATGAACAGACTCTCTGTTTAGCTGAGCCCATTCTTTCAGCATCAACGCAGTATTATTATGTGGAGCCACTGGAAAGCAAAAAAAAAAAAAAAAAAAAATCGCTCAGCCTGCAGTAGATGCATCGCCAGAAATGACCATCTGACAGCAATATGCCAGTAACGTGGAAGGAGAAGGGTGCACACACCGGAGTGGGGTACAGTAGGTGCAGCTAAAGTCTTCCTATTCTTCCCATTGTGGGTGAATTTTGGGAGCCCGGCCGCCCGATGCCATCATCCTCTGCAGGGTGATATTGATTAATGTCTGTGCTGTAGATATATTCAACACGCACAAGTAGTGTCCAGGTAAAATCAATTCAGGAATAAAACGTTTTGCCACAGTTGCTTGAGTCGTACATAATGCAGACCAGCGCTCTGCATCAATCTTGCAGGAAGCTTTAAATTTCCCCGTCTAACAGAATCAGTCTGACAACAAATATACATCTTTCATTGGGGCTCTGGAGCCATAAACTAGAAAGGATGGCTGCTTTAAATAGCAACAGAAACTATTTGTGGTTGTCACCGGCATCTATCTATCTTCCCATCTGCAAGGTGCACATAATTCCCCATATGTTGCCTCCATAATTCATGGCACCGGAATACATGTTGTTGCCGATCATACAATAAATCCAGAATGATGATGATTTGTTCTTTGGGGGGGATGAGGAAGGGAAAAAAAAATCCAGGCAGGAAACGTGAAGATTCCAAGATTTATCTCACTTCACCTCGAGTGCCAATTTCCCACGCAGAGTGTTCCTACTTAGTAAGACGCATGGGGTGTTTGAATTTGGAAACGTGCAGGCGTCTTGGATTGTTCATCGAGCGGAAAAAATAAAAGATGTGTCGTTCTTAGAATGTGCGTCTTGAGGAACAATTGTTTGTTTTCATCTTTGTGTAGCGTAGAGATACCGGTGGGGATCGTGGTGGTGGTGGTGCTGGTTGTCCAATGATGGACGGTAGGACGGTGGTTGAAAAATCTGGAGGGAACCTTCCTCGTTTAGATTCCTCAAATATAGTGTTAGAGTCGCCAGTGTGAACTCAGTTTTCTCATAATGCCTACCTTGTGTTTTTTTAAGATGGTCTCAGTTAAGGTTGGGATGAGGTCAGTTTTATGCTTAATGCAATGTTGTACTGTCTGTTCGGAGAAATTGGTTTTCTACTGCAGTAGAGAGGATCAAAGATCTGAACCTAGGGTCTTCTCATACATTTGTATTCAACGTGGAGCAAAGTAATGAAGTTCATGAGCAAAGCTATTTCTTCAAAGGTCAGGATGGCAGCAAGAATCATGTATATCAGGGAACAATAAATGGCCAGGGCGATGAGGCGGTAGTTAGGGTTGGTGTGGTCTGTAGGTGAGTTCCTCCCGACTTGTGGTCCTCAACATGAGTGAAGAACCCTTATAGATTATTAACATTTGGAATATGGGGTGTTCAGGACAAGAACATTCTATGAGGTCAAGAAGCAAATTGGAAACATTAGCAAAATGAGCCAGTCCCGATGATGTGCAAATGACCCACCACCAGTAAGATGAGACCAGCCTTAGGTCTCCGCTGCCCATCTGAGTTGTCTTAGAACCCAACAGACTTCACTACAATCTACGTCTCTTGCCCATTTCTTATTTCCTATTGAGATACAGTTGAGTTTTTTTGACAAGTTGGTGGAAAAAGTACAACAGATAAAACATTAAAGGCCCAAGTTTTTCAATTACGGTCTGCGAATCGAGGGGCAGATCCTTGCCAGAAAATCTAAAAAGCTCCATCAAAGCTCCTCCGTTTGAGGATTTGCACTGTCCTTGTAATTGTTTCTAATGTCTTGTGCAGCGAGCAAGAGCTGGATTAGCAGGCTATAAACTTCCAAAGTAAGGTTCTTGCCGTCATCGCTTCTGTGAATCTAGATAAACTATTGACGCTTTGTGGGTATATTGGGTTTTTTGGGGTCTGTTGCAAAAGTTTTAACACAATGTAAATGTCCTCCTTGAACAAAGATAACTGACCTAAAGACGAGTTGGACATCACAAGCGTTGAGCCTAAAATTTAGCAGGTGGCACCTTCGCCCAAGGTCAAATGTGGCGCAGCACAATACAGTCCTTGCCACTTTTACCTATACCTCACACTTGGACACTAAATAGGTCTTAATTGATGGAATTTTTGATATATGGCCATTTTCTGATGACCATCTAGGTTTAAGGTTCTTATAATTTCATTACCAGATGTATAGTCAATAAAGCGTTCCCTAAGGCGCGACTCTTCCTCCAAGTACAGTTTCGGAGTAGCTGTGGGGTGTTAGACGTTCACTGCAGTCCTTTCCAAGCCTGATCTTCTTGTCAACCACATTGATCTTCCCTCTTCCATAAGATCTTATCCTCCTCATTACCAGTCATGATCTTTTAAGTAAATAAGTTTGTGTCTTTGTGCTTGAATGTGGATCCGGGGTCATCCTTAGGGACACGTCTTCATATGTTTTACCCTTCGACAGGCTTAATGAGCAATTAGCTGGTGTGTATGCAGAACTGATAACTGGTAGGAAAAAGCCGAGAATTAGCAGAAGATGTCAACATGCTTCCCCCCCAACTACTTAGATCTGTGACTCTTTGATGCCCGTGCAGCGTGGACTGTGTTCTATCCATGCTCGCTATATGAAAGCTTTTCCATTGACCATTGACCGTATCAACATTGTTATCACTTAAGTGGTAGAACATTGTAACCCCGGGGATCAGACCAAATATTTGATCCTAAAATCCGACCCTGTAGTTCTTCCCCTACTGTTAATCTTTGTCGTAACCTCAGCGAAAGACGTGACGATTCCAGCGACTGATCTAGATACTATTAGCATGATGTACATGTATGCAGGGTTAAGGATCGCAAAAATAATCACGCCAGGTAGCGCTTTATGAGCCCGTGCAATGTTTGGATGGAGCCATGGCATTGTTGTGTTGACTGGCAGCACTGACGCCGAGGTACGGATGCAGCAGAGCTGGATATAGCTTAGACACGTCTCACGATGATTCTGTAACGTGTTATCACAAGGTTTTTTATAGGAATGCAGCAAATCCATTGACTTCTATTAATGAGCTATAAGAATACATCTTCTTAGGGTTACAGGGCACTGTACGATATTTCTGTCATCCAGATAGGAACAGCAAAGGGCCAAGTAGTGGGATCATGCAGTGGGGCCATATACTAGTTGGTGGAGCCATGTAGTAGGTGGTTGGACCATTGACGAACCACTAAAGACCAGCAATGCTAAGCTAGTAAATGAGGTCTTGTCCGTAGAAAATATTATTAGCAGATATGATTGATAGCAATAACATATGGGGTTAGGGGCTTCATAAAAGAGGCATATGATCTGCATTGGGAAGTTGGGGTTTATCGGAAGGAGAACATCAAGTCGCATCATATTAGTTGACAACAGTAGACCAAAATGTCCACCATGGTGGGTAACCAATTGTACAAACCAAGATGGGGCCCCCTGCTGGTGCTGTTCATGTCATTCCCCCTTATTGTCCCAGATTGTTGTACAGCTCTCCATCCCCTAGAGGATGTTTCTGGTATTGAGACCTTCGGGGCACAGTTTAGAGAGTCCTTGGCAGGTTCATGGAGTAGGGTGCTCTTCTCTAGGGACATATCATGGCCTATATGAAGGGGTAGCATTCATGTACACCACATGGCAGCTGCATGATCCTCCTCTATGGAACCTCAGCAATCCCTTACAGTCTGGTTAGTGTTGTCATCACCTTTACAAGTCCTAGACCCAAGATCCTCCCATGCTAAGACTTGCTGGGGTTTGCAGTTCCACACCTTCAGAGAGTCACCTGCTGCCCACCTCTGGTCTAAGCAGATAAGACAGAAGTGGCCTCTGATGTGAATTTGCCCGATAGGTGTCGATGTTGAGATTCTGTATCTATCTCTGTGTTGATATCGTTTGATTCGGCTTGTACGGAGAAGCTCGGGGATGAATTGTCTGGACGTTCATTGTATTTCTTTTACTCGTTCCATTCAACATGAAATAACAAAGCGTTAGGTTTTAGATGGAATATAATGTAATATAGAACAGTGCATTGTAAAGTGCGGAGATAAAGGGCCGAGTGCCTGCAAAGGATCTGATCTAATGACTGTGAATCTGTTTCCGACCATAGAACTTCATGTAAAGTCTCCTACCCTATTACCGCAGCATAACCTCTTATCAGCAATACTCATCCCCCCCCCCCCTTTTATCTGTCATGGGCTTTGGTACTGAACTAGTTAACCCTATGGCACTTTCATCTGCCTGGATTGATTCTAATTTTGTTCATCTTTCTATGAACATGATCATTCGGGGATGGAAATGTAGACATATTGCTAACCCGAGACACAGGGACTCTTCTGAAGGCAGGTTTTGGGATTCTTGTCCTCTTATTACTGGATGAGGCGCTATAGACGCGACTTATTCTTTCTGGTTTGACTGGTGCGAGATAGGTAATGGGAAGAGAGCGAACAAATCCACATGGCGTCATGGCATTTAGCAAAGGCTCGAATGCCATGAACTATAAGGGTGCGTGCACACAATGCGGTTAGGTGCATAAAAACTGCATTGGAAATGATGGCATGCTGTTTTGGTTCAGTTTCTTAATTTTTGGGAGAAATACGTTACATAGTTGCATTTTATAGTTGGATACAATGTAAACATTTCATTAACTCAGTTGTCTTTGCCAGGCTTAGATCCCGAGCTTCAATCTGACCTTTGCATGTAGTTTGTATGTTCTTTCCATGTTTTTCCGGTTTTGCTCTAGTTGTCCATTTTCCATTGGTCTATTGCAGAGTATTTGGGCATTATACAATATAGATAGTATGGTCAATGGGGAGGAGTTATTTGATCTCTAATGTAAATACATTTGTACAAACAAGAAATCTAATAAATACCACTATAAGATATCAATTCCTATGGCTGCATGGTATACAATATTACCGATGCTTGTAAAGGTCACAGGGGTCATTTGCCGCCGAAGAGGATCATAGCAGACGGAGACTGTGATCTCGAAGTCACGGTTACATTTCCGTTCTAATAGTTACAACTTGTCAAAGACTTCGCCATGTAAAGCTTCACTTTCTCAGGATAAATCTTTTTTCCCTTGTACATGGAGAATTTACACTATAGCGAACATTGCTGCCCATTACCCAGGTCAAGGCTTTAATAGGTAGGAGTGACCGACAATTGAGACATCTGGAAAAAGAATTAAAAAGTTGCAATGAATCAAATGACATCCAGATTCCAATTCATCAATAGCGACTCCATATTGGAGGCGCAGACTGCGGGGAGGATAATTGGTGGGGAAGAGATGGGTGCAGAATCCAAGGATCTCGGGTCTGACAAGAGAAAGGTATAAGACAGAGGTACATCTAATGTTTTATGGGGTTATCTTAAAGGGATACCTCTAAATAATGTGCGATGATAAAAATCAATAAGTAGTCAGTGACAGCAGAGTTACTTGCTTATGATCTTCAGATCAATGTTGCAACAATAACTTTTCTTATAGGGTTTCTACATTCTGTCATTTGCAAGACATAGGCTCTGTAGTTAGAAAAAAAACTACATATACATTACTCCTTCCACAAGTATGATGGCAGAAGGGCACCTTGTATGCCGAGACCTGTAGGGTGACGCAGAGCTTGGCACCCTGGTATGTGTTATTGTACATTATTGCATTGCCCTGTAGAGGATCTGTATACACTGTAACAACAATGAGGCATTCACTTTTACACTATATATCACTAAGGTCTACTTTCTGTTCATAGTTGCAGTAGGTTGCTGTCCCATAACAATAAGATTCTGAATTCTGTCCACAACTACTCTGTGTGTGCGGCGGCTGAAATATGTTTAATATGGCAGCAAATATCTGACTGCCGTAAAGTGTGAGCTCGCTGCTGTAAAGGTGGAAACTCTGAGAGACAGCCATGACAGACAGGGGCAGAAAAACTCATTTAATTTACCAAAGAGCCAGTATTCAAGAATCTATAACTATACTATACCAAAAACTGTATCATAAAATTTATTGTTTTACTTTGAAGTCCGAGCCGATAACTTTTTTCCGACTCCGACTCCACAGCCCTGCATACGACTGATAAATACAACTGCCTGTCTCCATATCCTCTGATATCAGGGTATGACTTTGTCCAGGAATAGCTCGTGGATATAGCAGAGCTGAGTTTGTCTCGTGCCCTGACCGACATTATTTTCAGGATGAAATGTGGTTTTCTATAGGACTGCGGGTTGGGATTCCTGAACGCAGAGGTACAAATTTATGGGTTCAGCTGGGTTCATAGGGTGCAGTTAAAATCCTGGTTCTCTTGTTATTATCAAACTATTGCACTTTTATGTTGGTTAGGAAAGGGTTAAAAGAGGGGCAATATCTCCACGACCACCGCCAACCTGCATTGTTAGGGTTGGGGGCTTGAGTTGTGATTTAATAACTGGATATATATTATTGAGTACTGCAGGACACTGTATAGTCTTATTATTAGAGCACTATATGGCGGTATTATGTGGCACATTAGGAGGTTCCTGCTTTCACTCTTTGCTTTGCCCTGTGGTCCTTGTGCATTTTGCTCTCAGTTTGTTCTTTGACTATGAATATATAGAAAACTCTGACTGCGAGCAAGTACAATCTAGTAATAAACCCATGAAGACAATGGAGAGACTATCCTGCAAGTGAAGAAGTCAGGGCTGTACAAGGAGGTTAGATGTCAGCGACTTGTAAACCATGTAGAACTGGATCAGAGTTACCTGGAATATCATCTGGTGAAAGGTCCCTTTAAATGATCTTCATCTGTCCAGCAGTTACAGGGTTAAGTAAGCAGTTTAGCGTTTTATTTCCTCATTGGCTGTATCCTGCAGGGTCACTTACTTATTATAGAATGGATACATATAATGGTGATGCGTATTTTATACATTTACGTTATGTAGTCACCTATTCTGTAGGTGACCCTGTGAGCTCTGGTATTATTCTATATGTCTACTCTATAGATTATCATTATAATAGCCAACCCCAGAGCTGATGTTATTATTATTATTATTATTATTATTATTATTATTATTATTATTATTATTATTATTATGCAGTTTCATACTGAATAACTGACCCCTGATCTGCTGATATTATTCTATAGGCACTGTATTTTATACATACTGTATAGTCAGCCCCTAAGCTATTATGCTATTATTATTCTATATATGTATGATATGTTTTATTACTATCATTCTTATTATAATTCGGGCATATATCTGACTCTATATTTATACTGTATGTGTATTCTATAGATTATCAGTATTGTATTACAGTCATATACAATATAGCTGACCCCTGAAATATTAATATTTTATGTGTATTATAAAAATTATTATCTTTATGCAGTCATATACTATATAGTTGACCCATGAGCTGCTAATATATTTCTATATGTGTATTATATACATTATTATTATGTAGTCAAAAATATATAGCCGAACCCTGAACTGCTAACATTGTGTTGTGTATTACATGTGTTATGAACATAATGCAGTCATATATTGTATTATTGACCCTTGAGCTGCTTTATTATTATTATTATTATTATTATTATTATTATTATTATTATTATTATTATTATTATTATTATTATTATTATCATTATTTAATATTATTATCATTATTTATTATTATTATTATTATTATTATTATTATTATTTGAATTATTATTATTATTATTATTATTATTATTATTAATAATAATATCATCAACAGTCGCACACCATATATCTCACCCTTGAGTTCCTTATATTACTGTTTACTGTTTTTCTATTACATACATATCAATAGAAGGAAACATAAAAAATGCCTTCTGGCTCTTTATAATGCAATGTGCAGGCTGCATTACTGCTGATGACCACAGAAGGCGCTGTTTCATTGGAGTCTACAGCTGACGCTCATACAGTCATATCATGTAATATGTGCTGTGAGATCTGTATAACAGAACTATAGGAGATTTGTAGGTTTTATTCTTTATTCTCCTCTTTTTACTATTCACATTACAAAAGATGAAACATGACTGTGTAATGTGTCCCATTAGAGCCCTGCCTATAGGCGATTTAGTATATCCTACAGTATTATAGCATCTCTGGTCTATAAGTTATTGGGGTGGTACCTTGTGCCGCTCTGCAGTGTTCCCATAGCCCCTGCTATGCTGCTGTCCATGTTAGTACATTGGGTAGGACCCGTTTTTTCCGGGTGTCCCCACTGTTGCCTCCCTTGCCCGGCTCTGCAATGATTTCACGCTTTGTATGTAGCTAAACCACAAAGGCCAGCAAAACAGCAGACGCTTCAGCTTGATAACATCAGCGCGGTGGCAGCGGGTCTACCCAAATAAGTCATTACAAATGGGCAATTGTCCAGCATAAAAGTTTAATTGGAGGATTCTGGTCGTACATTATCGTTGGCAGGATGAATATTAAATGCATCAGGGCTGGAAGTGATTGATTTCACATCCAGGCAGTTCAGCAAACTTATCTGCTGGCCTTATGAAAGAGATAGAGTCGCCATATAGTGGTCCTTGTATATTATATTGTATATTATATATTACTGTCATATTCCATACTCTATCAGTAATGGCTGACGTTCCTTAAAATCCAGAGTCCTGTCCTAGTACTGCTAAATATACCCTGATATGTTTAATAATGGTGAGGTACGGTACCGGGCAGTGCCTAAATAATAGTGCCATACAACCAGAACCAGATAGATCAGTGCACCTACTAAAGTGTTGCTACTGCACATAATAGTCCATACCAACCACACTACCTCTGTAACAACACATGGCCATATAACCCAATCCTTCTATATCAGTGAACCAACTAAAATGCTACCACTGCCGCTTAATAATACATACCAACCTCACTGCCTCTGTAATAACACATGGCCATACAACCCAATCCTTCTATAATAGTGCACCTACTAAAGTGTCACGACTACCGCCTAATAATACATACCAACCTCAACGTCTCTGTAACAACTCCTGGCCATACAACCCAATCTTTCTATAACAGGGCACCTCCTAAAGTGCCACCACTGCCACATAATAGTACGTACCAACCACACTGCCTCTGTAATAAAACATGGCCATACAACAGCACCTACTAAAGTGCCACCACTGTCACTGTACCCACATAATAGTACACACCACCCATGATGCCCCTGTAATAACGCCTGTCTTAGAAACTCTATAAGACCTAAATACTATGTTACGCTAGGTTCACACTTGTGTTCGGGTTTCCACTCTTGGGGACCCGAGAAACGGAAAACCAATCTGCTTAATCCATTTATGCCGGAGGTTGTATTGTATTTGCGATCCAATAATGGAACTCTAGGCATAAATAGGTTAAGAAGCGGTTACCTGCGGAAACCCACAGATCCCATAGTCTATAATGGGGTCAGAAAGATTTACACCCGAAAAATACGGAGAGAAAAGTTCTGAGTGAGGCTTGGTCTGTGTCCTGTAGCACCATATGTTACAGTGATATTATATTGGATGGGATACATTAATACTCTAGTGAGATGGTTCTATATACCGTAGACTATTCACATTGTACCTTGTAGTGCAGTTTCTTCTAAGGACCCTTGAAGGATTAGTAATAGATGATATCTTAATGCTGATGGTTCTGTTCGTGTATCCTTGACTATATTCTATAACCAGACAATTGTACAAGGTTCGTTCGGCTTTTGCCCTGAGTCTGTCCACTAAATATCCATAACTAAGTGCAGGCCAGCTTAAGTGCATGGAACCCTGAACACATACCTGGAAATTTGCCCTTATAATGTATATTAATGCAGATTTCCAGCGGCTCCTCGGATAATAACCGTGTAAAATTCCTTATCCTGGAAGCTGACAGGCCTGGAAACTAAAAGCATGCATTACTGAAAGGTTAAAAGCTCGGCAAGCTTCTTCCGGTCTTATGTGTCTCGCCACCAGGAGCCACCATCTTAATGAATCAAGTACAATAGCTTAATGGTTCCGACATTCACCCTTTAAGATGTTGACTGACGGTTGCATTTAGTCTAGACTGGCTCGCTCATGACGTCAGCCTATAGAGGGTTAACACGCCGTCACATTGTAGCAGCTGGGTGAGTTATTTCTATTAATAAGTGTGATTCATGCGATTGTTCTAGAAGGAGGCTCAGAAAATAACAATGGGGGGCTTTTCTTATCTTCTTCCACCTTAAAGGGGAACTCTATCTACAAAAATAATCTTCTTTCATCGTGGATACAGATGCCATGGGTGGTGTGTGTGTGTGTGTGTGTGTGTGTGTGTGTGTGTGTGTGTGTGTGTGGGGGGGGTTTATAATACATCTCAAATGCACTACAACTAGATCTACAATATCTTTCCCTTTCGGGATAGTGGTTGTTAAAGCAGCTGGTTCCTACAAGATACTGGAAAAAATCCAAATGGCACGCCCTATGGTAAATTATTCTAAATGTTGTAAGATGGAAAAAATGCACAATTATATCCAGCGCAATATACTCCACCCCTGCATAGTGTTGCTCAGTCTTTGCAAGAGATACTTCACCCTGTTTCATTATACTCTGCTTATTCTCGATATGCTCCACCCCTGCTTAGTATCACAAAGCCTGTACTCAATATACTGCAGCCTTTCTTAGTTTCACACAGCCTATGCCTAGTATACACCACCCCTGCTTAGTCTCACACTGCCTATGCTGTAAATACCTCACCGCTGCTTAATATCAAACAACGTAAGCTTCATATACTCCACCCCTGCTTAATTTCACACAACCTGTGCTCAATATGCTCCACCCCTGCTTAGTGTCAAACCTCCTGTTCTCAAGATACTCCACCCCTGCTTAGTGTTGCACAGCTTATGCTTGAAATACTTTACCCATGCTTAGTTTTACTCCACCCCTGTTTAGTGTCATTCATCCCATGCAAGATATACTCCACCCTTGTTTAGTCTCATACAGTCTATCCAGAATATACTCCATCCATGATTAGTGTCATTCAGCCTATGCTCAAGATACTCCACCCCTGCTTATTGTCACACTGTCCTTGCTCAATATGCTCCACCCCTGCTTAGAGTTAGATCTCCCATTCTCAGAATACTCTACCCCTGCTTATTCCCACACTGCCCTTGCTCAATATGCTCTGCCCCTGTTTAGTGTTAGATCTCCTGTTCTCAGGATGCTCCACCCCTGCTTAGTATCACACAGCTTATACTTGAAATACATTACCCCTGCTTAGTTTTACAATACTTGTGCTCAATGTACTCCATCTCTGCTTAGTATCACACAGCCTATGCAACTATATTTTACTAGGAATTTATGTTGGGTTGCCACTATGGTGGTTTATGGGCGGATGGCCACTCTGGATATCTGGATGGGTTCCTCTAATGACCACTAGTAGAAGAGAATTAGTTTTCTATGGCCCCATATCCCATCATTCATCCACCGGCTTGTAGCCTACCAGATAACTTCTTCCTATGTCCATGCATCTGCCCGTGTGGAGTTGTAGATAGCGCTGACTTGGTAATTGATTGGGGAGGAGGGGTGGCTTTCAAAAGTTTCCTTGAAGACCCAGCTACTGAGGTTATGCTCCTATTACCTGCTTATTACAGAGAGAGTGCGAACAGCGCCCTGGAATATGTTGTATATGGCTGTATTTTGCAATCCTTCAGTGGTGATGGTCATGACGGTGTACAGCCACCACTACTATGTGCCGTTCTAATAAATGGTCATGTTGGGACCAAGTTCAAATATGACAGAGCCAGGTTTTTTTTTGCCACCTATGACATTAAAGTGTTTTTGGGTGGTCCTCACTAATTAGAGCGACGCAGTTCTGGTGGTCTCTTACGATCCTCCATTCTATACATCAGTCACGTGACCTCTGCATCCAATCTCTGGCCTCTGGACATCTGCTATATACAGTATGCACACATCACCGCCGAGACTAGTGACTGCTACATTCACATGGATGATGGGCACAATGTCATTGCTACAGTACCGGCAAGGACTATCCGAGCATCAGCAGGGGACTTAAAGTGAGAGTGCTAGTGAATCTATATTCACTGTCCATCTTACCTGTCCACTTAATGTAAGCATGAAGAAAACTCCCGCTACATATGTTGCATATATTGGATACCACTGAGCCCGGCTTCTTCCTTGTGGCCCCCATGGCATTGCCTGACCTTGTCCATTTAATTTAATTTAATTTAATTTAATTTTATTTATTTATATTTTATTTATTTTTGTATTGTTTTTATAATGTATCACTTTGTGTTTTTTATGGGGTCGTCTCATATCTCATGGCTTATTGCGGCTTTCTGAACATTGCTTAATTTTTTGTTTATTTTTTATTATAAAGAAAATGTTGCAATTTTGATAATGCACAGGAATATTTGATATCTACGGCCGTAGTTTGCGGTGCCGCGGCATTGGTGTAAGTCTTCGTGTTTGTCTTTAATGAGATTGTTGTTAAGAATTATGTTTTGCTATTACTTGCAAACCCTAAATAGTTTCTATAATATAGTTTACAAGGAAAGCATTTTACTAGATTAATATATCTCAAATGATTCCGCAGCCGGGTAAAGAGAACAGGTAAATGAGTTAAAGCCTCTGGGAAATTCTCTGCTGCGTGTGGATTTTTTTTTCTCGTCCCCCCCACCCCCCAAGAAGAATTTTTTATTACAGGACTGGAATATATCTGCCGCCGCAGGATGGTGTCACACTCTTAAGCTCTGTTTAAGATCAGTAATGAATCCTGGGAGATGACTTAAATGCCGTTGCTGCAGAAAATACATGAATTGCATATACATGGCTGCAATGAAATAAAAAAAACTTGTAAAAATTCCCCAAAAAATAATGTTTAGGGGCACAATGGTTTATTATAAGGAGTAATAAGCCACTTAAAGGGGATGTTAACTTTTGCAAACATTACCCTAAACGCTTCTAAAAAGGATCTTTTCAAAAAGTTTACTTGTTAAAGGGATTGTCCCTTGAAAATTTGTCTGGATCCTTATCTAAGATATCTCAGAAACAATGTTATAGCGCCACCATAGCTTTTGCTGTTTCCACCTTAGTAATTGCGCTGAAGTGAACGAGCATGCTCAGTCTTGCTTCTTTCGCTGATCCTTGGTGCCTTTGAAGTGGCAGCGTCTTCTCAAAGAAACTTGCAAAGAAGATAGCAATTATGTAAATGCATTTATTGCTATTGTTAAAGACAGACTTTTACTATTCATACCTCCAGCAGTTCCAGCTCTTTGCATCCTTCAATAGCTGCCACTGATTTTGGCACAGTTGGAATTTTTTCTCTAGCCCCTACCATTCCCAAGTAATCACTCTTGTTAGTTTCAGCAAAGTTATGTACTCTATTGGCAAGTGGGTTGTCCCTGACTTTCAGTTCCAGATGAGATCCTCCCACCTGGCAGTAGAGAGTAAATTAGCATATTGAGTACTGAAACTAACAGCAACGATTGCTCAGGAATGGTGGGGGCTAGAGAAAAAATTCCAGCTACTCTGGAATCAGCGGATCAGCGCCTATTGAATGATGTAAAGAGTTGCAGTTGGTAGAGGTGATGAAATGTCGCCTTTAAGATGTACATAATGTAAGTTTTTTAGACTACTGATCATGAAATACATCATGTCTAGGGTTGAGCCAATCTTGAGATTTCAGGATCATTTTTAAAATCTGATTTTCGATCATTTTCCAGCCGATCCCGATCGTGAAATTTGCTCAATCGCTGACCGGGATCCGATCTTTCCCGATCTCGATCCCGATCACTCAACCCTAAATACAATAAGTCATAGGTAGGGTTGAGCCGATCTTGAGATTTCAGGATTGTTTTTAAAATCGATTTTCGATCATTTTTCAGCCAATCCCGATCGCGATGATGAAATTTGCTGGATCACCGATCGGCATCCGATCTTCCCGTTCCCAATCGCTCAACCCTAATCATGTCTTGTTCTCCAGCCACAACTAAAGCTACATTCTGAATACTACAGTGTATTGTGGGTTCTTATATGATAGAGACACAGTAACAGTTGAGGTTCAAGTTATCTCCAAAGTGGAAGACTATCCTAAGTACAATCCAGCAGAATATTGTGAGCAGCTTTGGATGTGACTTGTGTATATGCCACGGCCTCAGGCTACTATACACATGATAAGGAAGCGTTTCCTGAGATCTTCGGTGCAGATTTATACTGTAAACAGATGGGATAGACTTCGCATGGGAGAATTAGATAGAATTTAGCTTCCTTCTGAATAATCTGCAGCAGAATACCCCGGTGCGCAGGATGTTGCCTGGCGTGCAGCAGAACGGCCCGGAACGTAGGATGTGTATGTTGAAAAATCACTTAATAAGTGAAAACTTGTTTGGTTTCTACCTGATTAGATTATATGCCCAGTGGAATCGGCGTTCTGCAATCTCTGGAAATACACTTGTATATAATTAGGATAGAGGAGCTGAGAATTGCTTTGATTAAGAGATTGTCATCCACAAAGCATATGGAAAGCCTTCTGTTTTCCGGCCATTAGAATCCACCTTTTCATGAAGTCGACAGAACATTCCGGACTCTCCTGTAAGAAGGAGTTTTGCGTCTAGTTAAGTTGTTGCCTGGGTAATTACTTTCCTCCACCATGTGTTCTTTCTAGTATTTGATCAATTATCTAAACATCATGAAGTAACGAAGATGGACGAAATTATCAATCTCATTTAACTTCCACTGATTTCTGAGATAAATCTGAAAAGTTCTCTCTGAGTTCAGACTCATTGCTTAAAAGTCCAACCAAACATTTACATACGCGCGCTATATTGACGAGAAGCGAGCTCCAGCGCCTATAGATAGCACATAAGTATGACCTAATCCTGCAGGGTTCAGTATATGGGAAGGCTGTCCTAGGTATATGGAAGCTATATGGTTCACTGTATAGGTATGAGATGGCGTTTGCCCACTATAGTTGGTGCCAGTAGGGCTGGGCATCATTGCCTTGTCTATGGGCACAATTAGGCACACAGGTTATTTAATGAATTAATACCCGATAGATGGTCTTGACTGTGGCCAACCCTATCAAGAGTTGCCTTTTGTATATTACACATAGTATCTATATATTTGCACTAGCGAGCATATACGCACCATGAAAATATATTTTGGATAAGTAAAAAAACAAGCACCATATGATATCGCCATATGATCAACGTTCCTTTGAATTATGAGTATGGGCTATGAAGAGAACAGAGTCACTGCACATTAGTGTTCTGAACGTTTATTATAGAGCCCTCTAATGTCTGTCATAAAGCCCCCAACACCTCTCATAGAGCCCCGTAACATCTGTCGTAAATACCCCCTAACATCTACCATAGAGCCTCCAAACGTCTGTCATAGAGCCCTCAACATCTCTCATAGAGCCCCATAACGTCTGTCATAGAGCCCCCAACACCTCTCATAGAGCCCCGTAATGTCTGTCACAAAGACCCCCTAACGTCTGTCATAGAACCCCCTAATGTCTGTCATAGAGCCCCCAACAGCTCTCACAGAGCACCCTAATGTCTGTCATAGAGCCCCCCTAACATTTGTCATAGAGCCCCCCAACATCTGTCATAGAGTCTCTCAACGTCTGTCATAGAGCCCCCAACACCTCTCATAGAGCCCCGTAATGTCTGTCATAAAGACCCCCTAACATTTGTCATAGGGCCCCCCAACATCTGTCATAGAGTCTCTCAATGTCTGTCATAGAGTCCCCCAACATCTGTCATAGAGCCCCCTAAACTTCTGTCATAGAACCCCAACACCTCTCATAGAGCCCCCTAATATCTGTCATAGAGCCCATAAACATCTGAGCGCAACGGACATTAAGCAACGATAGTGATGGACAGAGCCCATTTCATCTATGGTTGTTCCCACTGACTATAATGTAAAAAAATAAATAAATAACTTGGTGTAACCTTTCTTCCATCATGTTTACTTACTTTTGTTATAGTAGGATGGATGAGAGCAACAGACGTGAATAACAGTAGTGCAAGCCTACCCTAAGAACCTACCAACATCTATCACCCTAGATGTTGTCATCAGAGTCAAGAGACTTACACATGAACCCAAATGACGTCATAAGAGTCAGAAAGCCAACTCATGAACCTCGATGATGTCATCTTGAATCAGGGGCATACTTATGAACACGGATGATGTCATTCTTGTCAGAAGGCTTACCCACTCAGATTATGTAGTTAGAGTCACTGGGGTTTACCACTGAACCTAGAGGATGTTGTCAGAGTCAGTAGGCTTACATATGAACCCAGATGAGATTATCAGAGTGTCTGGACCTAGCCATGAACCCAGATGATGCCATCAGTTCAGTTGGCTTAACCATGAACCCAGATGATGTCATCAGAGTCAAAACGCTTACCCATGAACCAGGATGATGTCAGAGGTGATGTTGTCATTAGATCATTCCTACTATTGGCTACACATTCTATAGGGATGCACTGGACTTTTTTTTTTTTAGGGATGCATGGAAACATTTTTAGGAAATGTTGAGGTATCAATAAGCCCCATTCCTTGCTTTGCCGAATACATAGAACACAATGGGCATGATGAGCCCCAAAGAAGTAGCTAATATGTACAATGTATCCAGTTGCTGTGCAGGTTGGAATGTAAGGATACATTGTCACAACCCAAATGGGCAGAATCCATCCAGTTGTAAATTCTCCAGTCTTACTCTACATCTCCTACCATAAGTGATGAGGCTATACCTGTAAGCCTCTCATGTGTACATTTATATAATATCTTCAGACCGCGTACAAAACGTGTGTCGCTGGGGGGCTCCAAATATTTTAAGGCAACATCCAGGAAGCATAGATAATTGCATTGCTGAGCGCTAAGTTGATCTACCACATTAATAATGTTTTCATTTTCTTAGTCTTACCTTTGGACATTTACTGTTCAGAAAGATTAAATGTTCATCGGCCTTGGGTGGCGAGCTGTCAGCTTGGCTTTCATCTGACAACGCGGATAAAAGATAAACTGCGTTGCAGACTTTTCCTCTGCGCACTTGTACTCATACGTACATTTCTCCAGAGGACATAGAGATGCATGAATCACATCGCCGGCCGAACATTAGCAGGAAGGATCATTATGTTACAGGTGTGGATGGGAAAAATTTTTTTTTTATTCTTCCACAAAAGAGAAAACACACACAACGCTATAAGATTAGTCTGTCCAGCCATCACATATATTATATACAGTATATACCCAGGTTATACCAGCATGGTCCATATCACTATATACAGTATATACCTAGGTTATACCTGCATGGTCCATATCACTATATACAGTATATACCCAGGTTATACCAGCATGGTCCATATCATTATATACAGTATATACCCAGGTTATACCAGCATGGTCCATATCACTATATACACTATATACCCAGGTTATACCAGCATGGTTCATATCATTATATACAGTATATACCCAGGTTATACCAGCATGGTCCATATCATAATATATAAGAAGATGTATAGCTTATACCAGCTGTACATATATATATATATTATATACAGTATATACCCAGGTTATACCAGCATGGTCCATATCATTATATACAGTATATACCCAGGTTATACCAGCATGGTCCATATCATTATATACAGTATATACCCAGGTTATACCAGCATGGTCCATATCACTATATACAAGATGTATAACTTATATCAGCTGTACATATATAACTATATACAGTATATACCCAGGTTATACCAGCATGGTCCATATCACTATATACAAGATGTATAACATATACTAGCTGTACATATATATTATAGACAGTATATACCCAGGTTATACCAGCCTGGTCCATATCACTATATACAAGATGTATAACTTATATCCGCTGTACATATAGAATTATATACAGTATATACCCAGGTTATACCAGCATGGTCCATATCACTATATACAAGATGTATAACTTATACCAGCTGTACATATATAACTATATACAGTATATACCCAGGTTATACCAGCATGGTCCATATCACTATATACAAGATGTATAATATATACCAGCTGTACATATAGAATTATATACAGTATATACCCAGGTTATACCAGCATGGTCCATATCACTATATATAAGATGTATAACTTATACCAGCTGTACATATATAACTATATACAGTATATACCCAGATTATACCAGCTGTACATATATAACTATATACAGTATATACCCAGGTTATACCAGCATGGTCCATATAACTATATACATTACATCCTTATACGAGTCCTGTAGATCCGGGTACTATTGACTCTTCCAATTTCTGCTTTGACTAATAAAACATAAACTTTTCGTACATTTGCAGTTAGTAAATTATTCAGGATTTCATTAAGTGTCTAGCATTTGTTCCTTTCCTTAGCTTGTGGTTATTTTATGGCTGAATTTCTATGAAATGAGGATTCTTTCGATATTTTGTAAGTGTTTAGGGAATTGTCTTTTATCGCACGTTGTTTGCTGTTTGTTGGAGGGATGTGCAGAGTTTGGATCTTTTGTTATTATTAGGTCTGGGACCCTAAATTTGTTGCCTGGGTATCTACGGATTGATGCTTTCATTGGCTGAGAATATAACATATCCGGTCAGTGGTCGGCTCTCCGTGCCAAATCGGGTCCGAGAGATTTGGAGAGTTCCAGGATCCTAACCAATTTCTCAAATAACATTGACATTGGTACAACTTAAAGAGCTAGGACAAAAACTCTGTAAAGGTTGGTTGGGTTAGAAAATCTTTATATAAAAACCTATTGGGAAATTTTGAGTTAACAGCGGGAGAACAAGCATTTCTCTGAAGAAAAAGACTTGTCTTCACATAACATGACAAGCCCATTGATTTAAAGGGTTTTCCAGGTTTACGATATTGATGACCTATCCTTAGGACAGGTCATCGATATTGGATTGGTCTGACACTTGACACCTCTACTGATCAGCTTTGAAGACGCTGCAGTGTTTGGTCAAGCCTTACCGTCTCTTCACTACTTTCCAAGCACAGTGCCATACATTGTATAGTGGCTATGCCTGGTATTGCAGCTCAATTCCATATACTTGAATGGGACCGTTCTTCAAGTGGGCCATGTGACCATTTACTGTGACGTCACTGACCTACAAAGTGGAAGTGCCACTGACCTTTAAATAAGCCATATATCCAAAAATTCATGTAGGTCAATAAATAAGCAATACAAATAGTATATATTTAAGTGGCATAATATTATATATAGTAATAGTAGTCCTACTAATAGTATAAATGTGAAAGTTTGTGTGGATGTTTGGTCCTTGACTTGGGGTGGGAAGTGGGGCCAGGGGCACGTGGGAGTTGGGGGGGGGACATGCGGGAGTTGTGTTGGGGGGGCTGGGGACGTGCGGGAGTTGGGGTGGGGGCGAGGGCATGCAGAAGTTTGGAGAGGGGAGCCTGGGGCACGTGAGTAGGGGGATGCGTGTGGGGGCGGTTCTGGGGGGCACTCAGAAGGGGGACGTGGACATCCGGGACATGGGGGAAGGGGGGTTTGTGGGGCCGGGCCACACCTGCGTATACTGTGCACATACAGAGATGTAGCAGAGCTAAGTATGTCGCCGCCAAAAACCAGCACGTGGACGAAGTCGCGGGCAAATGCTAGTAGTATATACTAGTCTATAATATTAGTATAGTAGTATATAATAATAGTATTATATAAGTGCCCCCTAAATAAAAGTGCCCTTGACCGTCCATCACCCCAAAATCGCGTTTCACCCAGGCGTCCTCATTGTTTTTGAATTGGTTTTCCAGGGACCATTTTTGGGGAAGATGAACGAAGCCGTTTCATAGGAGCTTGCTAATCCTGATCTAAAATGGCATAAACACATGTTTGGACGCCGTGCGCTGATACCCCGCCAAATGATTTTAGCAGCGGCGACAATTCTTAAAGGGATCAATATATTGATCATTTCTGTGCTGGAGAGAACCTAGTCTGGTCTTATTGTACTGTCCACCCAGAAGTACTGAAATAATTATGATAAAGGGCTTGTTTAGTAGACCGGCCTTCTGGAAATGGTTGGATTCCTGCCCTGGCGCTGGAGAAGTGCATTAAATATAATTACCGCACAATGTTTGATCACAAAAAAAGCATTAGACTAACAAAATAATAGGTAAACACCGAGGAGTAACCAGTTATTTCTGTGCCCAGGGCGCGTTTCAGGAAAAACATTCCAAAATTAGCTGGGCGAAGCCGTGGCGAATCGATACTGTAACAGTGAAGTAGGACACAGAGTGTATACTCTGTATATGTATTACCATACGGCGGGTTGGCTCTAATAGAGTCGTGGATGTAAATGGCTGGAGGCTACGGATGCAACAGCTTACAGATCTGCATTTATCACAAGACGATCTCCTTGTATCAGAAACGGTGGCTATATAAGAGAGTAAACACATTAAGACTCATGTATTATTCTGTCTGGGACCGGAAAAATGATCCCAGTGTATTAGCGCAATATGGGCACCATAGTTAACTATGCATGGCTCTGTTCTCCCACGGAGAGTTTCATTGCATTTTATGTATGGCTCGCCATTCTATAGACTCGTTCCTGGTCCAGCTCAAAAGTATTAAAAAGTTTCCAAAAATTTGCAATGTGAACGTTTGATACGTTTTTCTTGTTTATGGGGACTCTGTAAGATTATACCCTTAAAGGGGTCTTATGGTTATGTCAAATTACCCATTATCCAGGGGATCCAATGACCAATACCCCTGATGATCATGAGAACAAGGTCCCTTGTACCCCCAATGGAACAAAGCAACTGGTTCAGTCGCGGCATTCATGTATATTGGACAACCAGAGATAGTTGAGCTCTGAATTTTCCTATCTGTAGAGAATGAATGGTGTGTGCATTGTAGACCCCTTTCTCATGATTAGTCATTGGCCACTGGGAACCCCAACAATTATCAGGTAATAGTGTCAATAGTGAGTATGGCTCCAAATTGAGCCTATTGGTACATTATATAGTATATCTATGGTATTTTATGTGAGATGGAACGCCTCTTAAAACCATTTAAAAGGTTATAGTACCCCAAACAATCATCAGAACTGGGGTCTCTTGTACCCCGAAGTCTACAGAGTGAGAGGTTGCGTGTATGTTCATTTCATTTATAGTGGACTATGAGAGATAGAGCTCTGTACTTAGCTGACAACCCTATATAGAATGAATGATGCACACATTCTGGACCCCATGATTGGTGGGGTTCCCAGTGGTCGGACCATAACCAATGAGCTGGTAACCCTCTATTCTGTCAATAGGGAGTAACAATAATACATCTATGAATAAGAGATCAATGAAGAGCCTTCCATAGAGATATTGATCATCGAGAGTTCTAGAATTATTGCCAAGGTGTCTCTGGAACCATTTCGGGATGCTTTTAGGGTCCTAGATAGGGTTGAACCGATGTTGAGATTTCAGGATCGATTTTAAAATCCGATCATTTTCCAGCCGATCCCGATCGCTCAACCTTAGTCAATGCTTCTCTATGGGAAAAGTCACTTTTATGGTTCAGCCGATCTTGAGATTTTAAAATCCGATTTACGATCATTTTCCATCGCGATCGTGAAATTTGCTCGATCGCTGATGGGGATCCGGTCTTTTCCTAGTCCTAGACCGTAGACCTTGCACAGTGCTGATCAAACCTATGACATAAGAATACTAGACGTTCCTTGGCTGCAACTTGTGTTTTTCTCTGTAGCAGAAGAATTTTTTTAGGTTTTTCTTCATTAAAGTAAATTTACATTGAAACAAATGGTTGTCAAATTACAAAATAGATTTTTTTTTAAATTCTGAATCCTATTTGTTTCTCATCTGTCACTTTGTTTCTTCCTCTTCAGTGCGGGTGCCGAGCCACTGGGGTAGAATAATAGGAATATCTAATTTTTACTAGAAAGCTCTCATTTGAATATTTTCCGAGTGCTATCTATCAGCATCCACTTTGTGCAAATAACATGTTTGCCCCAAGGACCGAGTGCTTAATGTGCCAAAACTCAGTATAATAAATATTGGAAGAGGCCGGATCCAGCGCGGCACTGGGAGTGTGTGAAACGTTCCTGTCTACGTCTCCACTTCATTATCCATGTTATTAGGGAAGATCAGGAGTGTGAACTGTGCTCCTGCAGGTCGCTGAGGTCGTGTAGTGGAGATGAGTGTGCTAGATGGCACATTGTCAATAAGTAAACATGTATAAAACACCGGATACACTTCATAGTATTTGAACGCTGGTTCCTATGAAATCTTAAATAGTGCTCTAGATTATCAGAATAGCACAATGTCTAGACGCACAATTTATAGGGATTACAGAATGAAGAAAACTACAGAGACAAATAGTCCAAGAACTATTGGAGTATTATATATAGTGTAATGTAGTGGTGGAGAACAATGGCTGAGAAAGCAGAGTGCCAACATATAACAGCTGCAGAAGAATAGCTCTCTATTGCTAGAAGGTCACAGACAAAATGTCACTTGGGGTACAGGATAGTGGCACACTGATGCTTGGGGTATAGAATAATGACGCTAACACTTGGGGTACAGGACAGTGACAGGCTGATGCTTAGAATACCGGAAAATGATACACTTGGGGTACAGGACAATGTCACACTGACACTTGGGGTACAGGATAACGATACACTAACACTTGGTGTACAGGACAATGACAGACTGACGCTTGGGGTACAGGATAATGACATGCTGATAATTGGGGTACAGGAAAATGACAGGTTGATGCATAGAATACATGACAATGATACACTGATATGTTCAGTATAAAGCAATGACACACTGACACTTGGGGTACAGGTCAATGACACACTAACACTTGGGGTACAGGGCAATGACACACTTGGGGTATAGGAAAATGGCACACTGACATGTTGAGTATAAAGCAATGACACACTGACACTTGGGGTACAGGATAATGATATACTGACACTTGGGGTACAAGACAATAACACATTACAGGATAATGAAAGGCCGGCACTTGAGGTACAGGACAATGACACACTCATACTCTGGGTACAGGACAATATCACTTTGACACTTGTGGTACAGGACAATGACACACTGATACTTGGGGTGCAGGAAAATAATGGACTGACACTCGGGGTACAGGATAATGGCACACTGACAATACTTGTGGTACAGGACAATGACACGCTAATACTCGGGTTATAGGACAATAATTGACTGACATTTAGGGTACAGAACTATGACACACTGATACTTGGGGTACAGGATAACAACACTTTTGCACTGGGGGACCTCTCCCTGATGATATTTTTGTGGACCTTTTACGATATGATTTTCCCCTCTGGATCATGACGTATTAGGTGTTGGGTTATTAAACTGAAGGGATTTTTTTTCTCCGTAAATACTGTAAAGTCAGATTACAGAGGAATAGTAAATTGTAATAATTGTACATTTTCCAGCATTTTAATGAATGTAGATAATATTCTTTTATCAGCCTCAATTCGCTCCCTTATCATTTGGCATGAATTTCCACCGGTTCTTACTCTTCTCAGATCCTTGAATTTGCCTTATGAAAAATCCAATTTACAAATCTTTACAATTATAGCTTTTCAGTCCTCGCGTCTCTTCTTACTTTCTGCTCAGTTCTTTCAGTGATCTTTTGGCCTTCGATATTGGAGCAGAATCCATGTGATGGTCACTAATGGCGGTCATGACGGTGCTCAGAAGGGTTGTCACCTCCAGTGAATGGTAACCCCTCTGTGACTTGTTAGGGTCTATTCCCACGCAGGAAGTTGGCGCTGACGCGAGTTTTGCGCCAGAATCAGCGCTGAAAAATAAGCCTCCCAATGACTTTAATGGGTTCCGTTTTACATGCGGAACCCATTGAAATCAATAGGAAAAAAGCCTTCCATTGATTTCAATGGGTTCCGCATGGAAATCTGTACCCATTGAAGTCAATGGGAGTCTTTTTTTTCAGCGCTGATTCTGACGCGGATTCCAGAATCAGCGTCAACTTCCTCCATGTGAATGGACCCTTTTGGTGACTGTTCAGAAGCCCTGGATGTCATGCCTCACTTTCATTCTACCATTTTATTCATGAAATGGGAAGATCTGGATTAGCAAAGATACTAGCAACTAGGGGTGTAGCAAGGAATTGTGGGCCAATAACAAAATTTGCAATGGGTCTCCACTGAATTCCAACTTCCATCTAACCAAGGGAGTCCATTGCATAGGGTAAAAATATTTTTGATGTCTACCTTGGCACTTGTGTCTCTTCATTCTCTCCATTCTCTCCAATTTGGTCTCCCACTAATCCAATTTTTAAATTTTCTATTTGGAATTTTTATTTTTTAATATTCCAATAATAAAAAAAAATATAGAATTAATAATTAAAATTTTTGGGTCTATGAAATCTCTACAATGGACATAAAACAAGAACAACGCGGCCATCAACGTGTTCATGTGTGAGGGTCGGCCACTTGTGTAATGATCTGGGAGCGAAACCTCTCACTATTCGGTGCTGAGCTTGGGGAACTGAAATGTTTTTGGAATTGTCTTTCCTAATGTTTTGCTCTCGCAGGTGGTTTCATGGCTATATTTAAAATTGCAGCAGCCCCTGTAGGATGGTAGTTATCACACAGTGGGAAAGGAAGCATAGCACAGATTTAGATGGAAGCTCAAAGATTTCTCAAAATTGCAGCCCTGAAATTCAGCTTGCAGGTGCACTTGAGGACCGCACCAAAAATGCTGAATCATACAGTGATATGCCCTGTATTTCTGTTCTACGGTACAATAAAACTTTTATGTCTCACACTTACTTCAGTCCGTTTTGATTTTTTTACTCTATGAAAAATATTCTTATATAGTAGTAAATTTGATCAAATTTCTATTTTACATTCAAATTTAAATTTTTGTTGTAAAAAATTTATATTTAATTTTTTTAATTATTTTTGCTAAAAGTAGCAAAAGATAAATTTGGATTAGAGACTATTTTGTGTTAATTGCAACCTAGGCAACAAAATAGTGGCAGAATTTCTGCCCCCGGAATGTGATTGGCGATCAGTTACTATGACAGCCGGGAAATTACTAAAGCTCATAGGCCTATTCAGCACAGTTCTAGAAGTAAAGCAGTTATACTGTACATTGCAATACATTAGTAGGGTTCAAATCCCCTAAGGGTGTGTTCACATGGAGGAAAAGGTAGTGGAAACCTTTTCCGCCTTGTGAACATTCCATATGGCTAACCACGACGGGATGCCAATGCAACATTGTCAAACAAATGAATGGGCCTAAACAGGAGCATGTCTTGAGCTGCGGATGCCATGGCTGACTCAGCCACGGAAACCGCGGCAAGATAGGTCATGTCGCTTCTTTTTTCCGCTACTAGCTAGAGGGAAAAAAAGCGAGTGGCTCCCATTGAAGTCAATGTGAGCCATTTTTGCAGGCAGATTTTGAGGCGAATTCCGTGTCAAAATCCGCCTGCAAAAAACTCTGTGTGAACTTACCCTAAGGCCGGGTTCACACGGGGGTTTTGGTCTTGAAAATCCGGCTCAAAATTTAATTCAATTAAATTCAATGGGAGCCGGTCATTTCCTTTTTCTGCGAGCGTTTTTTTTTTCCCAAAAAAAGAAGCGATCTGCCCTTTTTTCTGGTAGATTCCGCGGCTGATTCAGTCACGGACGTCCGTGGTGTGACACTCCCTCCCGACTAAGCCCATTCATTTGGGCCTAATCCAAAGTGGAATGCCGCAAGTGGATGCCACTGTATGCACTGCATCAGCATCCAGTCATGGCTAGCCGTTTTTTGGATCGGATTTGAGGCGTGAAAATCTGGTCCAAAAAACTCCAGTGTGAGTATCAAAAGTTAATATTTTTCACTATATTTTTCTTCCAAAATTAATTGAATAAACAATGTTCAGCACATCAGATATTCCCCTAAATGGTATAAATTAATTTGCGGGACAACTTGCCCCGCAAAAAATCTGCCTATATATCTCTGTGGATGAAAATTTGAAAGCGTTACAGATTTCTCAATATGGGGACTCAAATTTGGATTTGCATTAGCAGCTTTTTTTGAATTCCACCCTATTCTGATTTTTCAAGAACATTAAAAAGTAGCTTCAGGAAATACAAATCATCCCACAAAAAATAAGCCCTCATACAGCTCTGTTAATAGAAAAATAAAAAGTAAAGGCTTTTGCAAGGCAGGGAGTTAAAAAAAAAAAAAATCTAGATCATGGTTGAAACTCAAAAATAAATGAAATGTAAATTATTTTTATAAATAAAAAATAAGTATAAAGAATCAGAACATTCTAATATTTAAATGTTTTTTATATAGTTTTTTTTATTCATTTCTATCGGCTTTCATCAAATGTAGCTGTTTAGTGGGTGAAGGTTACAGTTGTTTTTCTTTCATATTACAATTATAAATGATCATTTAATTCTTTATCATTTCTATGTAAAGAGAAAAATTTAAAAGGGCAGAATAATAATTAATAACAAGGTAATAAAGCGCTTATCTATGTTACATAGAACATTGGAAGAGAAGGTTCAGCCCACGCAAATCATTCAAGAGCAAGGGCATTTTCTATGGTGAGTTCTCTCCCAACTCACAACTTATAATAAGTGCAAAAAGATTTTTCCATTTTTAGGAAAACATAAAATAAACAAACGCTGCCGAGAGAATCGGCTTCTCGTAAATCGTCCCTAGAGCCGAATGATATTATTATGCCTTGAAGGAGAGAATTTAGGCTGTGATCTCCCCCGGGACTGGGACGGATTTGGGAAAAGTTGTCTATAAAAAGATTAATATAACATACAAAATAAACTATAAATAAAATTACTATTAATACATCTCAGAATCAGCGGTATAGCCAGAGAGGTGCAGATATAGCCAGAATTTGGTACCTGTAGATAAGAAGCATCTAGTAGGGGCAGGACAGAGGGATCCGACGAGCTCTGTTCAAACATGGCAGAAAATTTTGTGACTAAAAGCATTTTTTTGTGACTAACACATAGGAATAGTCTTAAGAAAGGCTCTTCTCCTTATATGTTTAGATGTCTTCTCCGCGCCGCCGTTCCGTAGAAATCCTGGGGGGCGTTCCCAATGCTGCGAGAGAACTCTCCAGTGCCGCCTCCATCTTCTTCAGGAACAGCCTCTTCTTTCGGCGCTGGGGGTCAAACGTCTAGGCCTTGGGCAGAGCCATCTGCACATGCCCACAGGCCACAAGAAAATGGCTGCTTACTTACTATGTAAGTGGCCATTTTTCTTGTGGCAGCTGCAATAACAAAAAAATTACATGTGTGAATCTTAATTTCACCTGGTGAAAAAAAAATAAAAAATCTAAATTTAATTTCCAATTTAACCCTATTAATAATATATATTTTTATTACTTTTTTATTTACATTTTCCTATCATTATATATTGTATATTTATTTCTCCCACCCATGCCGTGGATACATTGTATGTCTCAGCTCACACTAACCCGAAGCAGCGGATACAGAATTCTTTTGTGTCCATTGTAATCACTTGCTCGTATTGACTTGACCCTTGACCTGTTTTTGTAATAACCAACAAAACATTTGTAATCACGTCTCGGAGTTCAATCACCTTAAATTATCGGCTTGATTCTGCATCTGCAGCATTCCGTACATGTGTAGAGACAAACAAGAGTTGCCGTAGCACCCCAAGGGCGCTAATATATATGCAAACACTGATACATATGGATGGATGGATACGCTCCAGGCAGATCAGGACTTACTAGTGTTGGGGTTCTGCTGACTTGCTCTGTGACCTGGAATAAGATCACTTCACTATACCAGACTTGGCTATGACATTACCTATAGAATAAGGAACAAAGATGCAGAAGAGTGTAAAAATCTAAGAAATGTAACCCACCCCCCCTCCCCTCCCTCCCAGAGATGTGATGGTATATGTCCTACAATTGTGCAGATGAAATGAGAGATTCCAATCAATCCCGGATTCCTCCTTGATTATGTAGTGTTCATTCTCTATAAACATCAAGTGATTGAGGCTCGGGACCGGGGCTCATGAATTTTTAAGTTTCCATCAGTGGCCTTCTTCTGTCTGAATAAATTGTCGTGAATAAAGTGCCCTACAGATGAAGAACATGTGTACACATCACGGGTCACCCGAAGACCTGGCATGTATCACAAACTACACATGACCTCAGGTCAACGTGGAATGTTACAATATTTACTTGCAACATTGGTCATATTTGGAAATCTTATAAGCCGAATGCTCGTTTCACTTAAAGGGGTTGTGCACTTGTGACCGCTCCGTTTTTGTTAGAAGGGTCTCTTGGCAGGGCAGTGGAGTCAGAGTCAATTTTATGGCTTTGGAATAAAATTATTCATTATTTTTAATTTATATAATAAAATAGTTGATATTCTAGAATTGAACAGATTTGTTTTTTGCATAAATACTTTTGCAGGAATTCTGTCTCTAGTTTTTCTATCATTAGAATCCCTTTAGGACTTACCGCCATGTCAGAATAGCCTTAGGAAAGGCTATTCTACCCCTACCTTTAGAATTCTTCTTTGTGCCGCCGTTCCGTTCATATTCACAATTTTCGATGTATGCAGATGAGTCTCCAGACAGCACAGGGGGCGGTCTTCCTTTTCTCGAACAACACAGGGGGCATCCCCTGTGCGGAGTGAAGACTCTCCAGCAACCCCTCCATCTTCTTCTCAAGACCACCTCTTCGCCACATCTTCATCCAAAAGTGCCGACTGGACAATTGTGTAAGAGGCCACAGGAAAATGGCCGATAGATATGCGCAGTCGGCGCTTTCGGATCAAGAGGTGGTCTCAAGAGGAAGATGGAGTCTCATTTGCTTACATCGAAAACCGGGAATATAAATGGAACGGCGGCGCAGAGAAGAATTCTAAAGGTTTGGGAAGAAAAGCCTTTCTTAAGGCTATTCCGATGTGGTGGTAAGTCAAAAAGGGAGTCTAATAATAGAATCCCTTTAATGAATTAAAGGAGCTTTACAGCTTTTGACTGCCCATTGCCGTCCTTCATTTATTAAGGAGTCACAGTTGTAGTCGTAGTCAGACTTTGGAAAAATAAAGTCAAGCTCAGTGCTTTGGCTGGACATCTCTGTCAAATGGGTGTCTTGTACTGGGACCCCCAGCGAACAGCTGTGATTGGATAGGGAACATTACTAAAAGTATGGGCCACCATAGTTGATATAAAGCATTTCAAAGGCCTATGGAAGTCTGAGAACAAAAGAAACAAAAAGGTTAAATTCCAACATGTCCAAACCTGTTGGATAAAGTCAGGGCACCCCCACATAAGATATTTGGTCAGCCCCATTGAAATTGGTAAACTATGGTCCATCTTTTTCTAAAGTAAATGTTGTGCAGCTGAGCGGTAGTACCAGGGACATCCTAAGGGCCAATATGGTACTGGTGCCAACCCAATAAGGCTAAACTGCAATACCACACACAACCTGTAGTCATGTGGTGGTGTTTTTTTTTTTTTTTTATGAGAAGCAACCTTTTTTTTATAATAATTCTTTTTGGACCACCCTTTAAAGGAAGAATCATGTCCTTGGGACACTACAATGAAAAACTGAACTTCAAGCCTTCTTGTCTCCTAAGTGGTGGGGCCAAACCATACTGAATTAGTCATACCTCAGATGGGGTGTTTGGCAAAATGGGGCCTTATTGAAATGCTTGGTCTATTCTACAGTATGTGCCCATGTGCTTGTGATAGTCTCTTGTCTTATTTTGGTTTATTTTTATATTTCTAATATTTTATCAAGTCTTATGAATTTCATCCGATTTAATATCCTGCAGTGTCATTCCATTTTGTAACCTCTAGATGTCACTCTCACCAGGATCTTCATAGGGATAACCAGTCCTACCGGAATGTTTCCTTCTGCTACTTTGTATTCTGTTGTTTGTTTTCCTGATTTCCTCGGAAGCAATTTGTATCTAAACATGTTATCTTTAACTTTCAATCTCGGAGCTCGTCCTTGGCAAGAAAAGTAAACAGCAAGTCCAGGTAGTTGACAATTCGAGGGGAAGAATTTGGAACAGCGAGTTGTCCCCAGAAATCCTTTTCAGAATGTCTGGTTGTAATGTTTGTGCAACAGACACCTGTAATAATAGCACAATTAAAGGCACCGTAATTAAAGGCATAATGGAAGCTGAGTGTGCCTCCCGACGGCTCCTTCTGTTTTTCTCTATCCTTCACCAGAGCTGATAACACAAGGTCGAGCTGTTCTGCCTCCATGCAGGAATACGTATAATGCTAGACTTGTGACAAAAAAAAAAAAAAAAATTAAAATAATACAAAATTCTGTTTTCCTCCGGTGCTACTTATCTGTATGTAAAGAAGAGGCCGTCTCCGCTCTCCGCCTGATTATGGCTGATTTGAACATTTCGGCAGATCCTTATAGAATTCATTTATATTCAAATGTTAAAAAGGAAATAATGAAAGTATTTAGGTTGCGGGAAAGAATCTATTATAGGCACCAGGTTTATTCTGTCTCTCTCAGCTCAACTTTTTCTTCAAGGCCATAGAGCTCAAACTATTTTTATGCGCTTTTTTATACTAATATTATTATTTCTATTTATATTATTTTATAGCCAACATGAATTATATTTCACTCCTACTCCCCTCCCAAAAAATGAATAAATAAATAATAATTAATATATATATATATATATATATATATATATTTTTTTATTTATTTATATATTTATTTTTTAGTTAAGTCATTGCTTTGACCTGAGCAATGTTTATTGGTGGAGGGTTCCTTCATGAAGTACTGGTGGCCAGGACCCCAATGTTAATGGACCCACCATGGCTCTTGGTTGATCCTATCTTGAAACATAAGAATGAACATTGAACAGGTCCTATTAGAGGGTAATGAGCTCTTCATCTGGGGCATTGTAACTTAAACAGGACCTTTCCCCACCTCCATCAACTCCAGTTCTTTACATTATTTCATAGCCACTGCTCCATTGATTCTGATGCAGTTGGAATGATCTCTCTAGCTCCCATTATTGAGCAGTCAATGCTGTTAGTTTTGGGTCTGATGTTATATAGTCTCTGGGTGTTGTCAGGCAGACAAGGGGCAGTGAGTCTGAGCTCTGACACTGGATGCCTCTGATTGGAGCTCTGAATCATTTCCCCATGCCTGACACCACCCACCTGACGTTACAGAGCTTATATAGCACATCAGGCACTAAAACTAACTGTGCTTGTTACTCAGGAATGGTGGGGACTAGAGAAAAAATCCCAACTGTGCCTATTAACAGGTACTAAGAACTGGAGTTGGTGAAGGTAGTAAAATGTCCTCTTTAAAGAAGATTGTTTCCACCCACACATCATTTCCAACTCTTTTTATTTTTCAAAGGGCTCTGCTTCACTGATTCTTGCACAGTTCATTTTTTTTCTCTAGACCTCACCATTCCTGAGCAGTAAAGGTTGTTAGTTTCAGCATTCAATGTTTGAATTAAGCTTTCTCTCTGGTGGACATCCTAGACTATCTGATCCAGATAAGAGGACTGCCCACCTGACTGTAGAGAATATAATTAGCACATTAGAAGCAGAACCTGCTTGCACTGATTGCTCAGGAGTTGTGGGCGCTAGAGAAAAAAATATCCAACTCTGCTGGAATCTGCTGGAAGTGGATCGGCACCTATTTAAGAATGCAGACCATTGGAGTTGGTAGAGGTTATGAAAGGTCCTTTAAGCTGTTGTCTACCTGGATATTAGGATGCCACCATTACAACTCAATATGTTTCCACTTAAGCTGGCCTTAGACGTAAGTTAAGTTGATAGATCTCAACCATTTCATTCGGACTGACCCAACTATGTAATATGTAAGGGGAGAAGACTGAACTGGAATATTTAAGGATTAGAGATGAGCGAACAGTGTTCTATCGAACACATGTTCGATCGGATATCAGGGTGTTCGCCATGTTCGAATCGAATCGAACACCACGTGGTAAAGTGCGCCAAAATTCGATTCCCCTCCCACCTTCCCTGGCGCCTTTTTTGCACCAATAACAGCGCAGGAGAGGTGGGACAGGAACTACGACACTGGGGGCATTGAAAAAAATTGGAAAAAGTCATTGGCTGCCGAAATCAGGTGACCTCCATTTTAGACGAATAGTGGATTTCAAATCCGGGTCATATGAGAATGTGAACTTTGTGACTATGAGACAGGGATAGCTGTACAGGCAGGGATAGCTAGGGATAACCTTTATTTAGGGGGGAATGTTATTAAAAATAACTTTTTGGGGCTCTATCGGGTGTGTAATTGTGATTTTTGTGAGATAAACTTTTTCCCATAGGGATGCATTGGCCAGCGCTGATTGGCCGAATTCCGTACTCTGGCCAATCAGTGCTGGCCAATGCATTCTATTAGCTTGATGAAGCAGAGTGTGCACAAGGGTTCAAGCGCACCCTCGGCTCTGATGTAGCAGAGCCGAGGCTGCACAAGGGTTCAAGCGCACCCTCGGCTCTGATGTAGGAGAGCCGAGGGTGCTAAGCACACACATTCAGCTCTACTTCATCGGGCTAATAGAATGCATTGGCCAGCGCTGATTGGCCAGAGTACGGAACTCGACCAATCAGCGCTGGCTCTGCTGGAGGAGTCGGAGTCTAAGATCGCTCCACACCAGTCTCCATTCAGGTCCGACCTTAGACTCCGCCTCCTCCGGCAGAGCCAGCGCTGATTGGCCGAAGGCTGGCCAATGCATTCCTATGCGAATGCAGAGACTTAGCAGTGCTGAGTCAGTTTTGCTCAACTACACATCTGATGCACACTCGGCACTGCTACATCAGATGTAGCAATCTGATGTAGCAGAGCCGAGGGTGCACTAGAACCCCTGTGCAAACTCAGTTCACGCTAATAGAATGCATTGGCCAGCGCTGATTGGCCAATGCATTCTATTAGCCCGATGAAGTAGAGCTGAATGTGTGTGCTAAGCACACACATTCAGCACTGCTTCATCACGCCAATACAATGCATTAGCCAGTGCTGATTGGCCAGAGTACGGAATTCGGCCAATCAGCGCTGGCTCTGCTGGAGGAGGCGGAGTCTAAGATCGCTCCACACCAGTCTCCATTCAGGTCCGACCTTAGACTCCGCCTCCTCCAGCAGAGCCAGCGCTGATTGGCCGAATTCCGTACTCTGGCCAATCAGCACTGGCTAATGCATTGTATTGGCTTGATGAAGCAGTGCTGAATGTGTGTGCTTAGCACACACATTCAGCTCTACTTCATCGGGCTAATAGAATGCATTGGCCAATCAGCGCTGGCCAATGCATTCTATTAGCGTGAACTGAGTTTGCACAGGGGTTCTAGTGCACCCTCGGCTCTGCTACATCAGATTGCTACATCTGATGTAGCAGTGCCGAGTGTGCATCAGATGTGTAGTTGAGCAAAACTGACTCAGCACTGCTAAGTCTGCATTCGCATAGGAATGCATTGGCCAGCCTTCGGCCAATCAGCGCTGGCTCTGCCGGAGGAGGCGGAGTCTAAGGTCGGACCTGAATGGAGACTGGTGTGGAGCGATCTTAGACTCCGCCTCCTCCAGCAGAGCCAGCGCTGATTGGCCGAATTCCGTACTCTGGCCAATCAGCACTGGCTAATGCATTGTATTGGCTTGATGAAGCAGTGCTGAATGTGTGTGCTTAGCACACACATTCAGCTCTACTTCATCGGGCTAATAGAATGCATTGGCCAGCGCTGATTGGCCGAATTCCGTACTCTGGCCAATCAGCACTGGCTAATGCATTGTATTGGCTTGATGAAGCAGTGCTGAATGTGTGTGCTTAGCACACACATTCAGCTCTACTTCATCGGGCTAATAGAATGCATTGGCCAGCGCTGATTGGCCGAATTCCGTACTCTGGCCAATCAGCACTGGCTAATGCATTGTATTGGCTTGATGAAGCAGTGCTGAATGTGTGTGCTTAGCACACACATTCAGCTCTACTTCATCGGGCTAATAGAATGCATTGGCCAATCAGCGCTGGCCAATGCATTCTATTAGCGTGAACTGAGTTTGCACAGGGGTTCTAGTGCACCCTCGGCTCTGCTACATCAGATTGCTACATCTGATGTAGCAGTGCCGAGTGTGCATCAGATGTGTAGTTGAGCAAAACTGACTCAGCACTGCTAAGTCTGCATTCGCATAGGAATGCATTGGCCAGCCTTCGGCCAATCAGCGCTGGCTCTGCCGGAGGAGGCGGAGTCTAAGGTCGGACCTGAATGGAGACTGGTGTGGAGCGATCTTAGACTCCGCCTCCTCCAGCAGAGCCAGCGCTGATTGGTCGAGTTCCGTACTCTGGCCAATCAGCACTGGCCAATGCATTTCTATGGGGAAAAGTTAGCTTGCGAAAATCGCAAACTGACAGGGATTTCCATGAAATAAAGTGACTTTTATGCCCCCAGACATGCTTCCCCTGCTGTCCCAGTGTCATTCCAGGGTGTTGGTATCATTTCCTGGGGTGTCATAGTGGACTTGGTGACCCTCCAGACACGAATTTGGGTTTCCCCCTTAACGAGTTTATTTTCCCCATAGACTATAATGGGGTTCGAAACCCATTCGAACACTCGAACAGTGAGCGGCTGTTCGAATCGAATTTCGAACCTCGAACATTTTAGTGTTCGCTCATCTCTATTAAGGATGATTGATCCTACATTGCCCCAAGAGATGCTAGCAGCTTTCTCTACTTTTTGGAGAACCTACATGGTTGAGCTGAGTGTGCATAAGAAAAAATATATCTTTGTACCATATCAGCCAGTAGGTACGAAATGTAAAGCGTGAGAGTCCTCAGTAATTGATAGCTTTTTAATGGCTAACAAAAAATGATGACAGATTGCAAGCTTTCAAGACTACTCAGGTCCCTTCATCGGGCATAGCACCATTCCTGACGAAGGGACCTGAGTAGTCTTGAAAGGTTGCAATCTGTCATCATTCTTTGTTAGCCATTTTACAAGGCATCAACTACTGAGGACTCTCAATCTTTACATTTTTGAGTGTGCGTGTGATGGGGATGAAGCTGTTTTGAAAGTGTCAAAAATTTGCTACATTCTTGCGGCTGTTTCATTGCACCAACACGTCTCAACGCTAAAGGCCAAAGTAGATCATAGACATGAGATCACAATAAACGATCATTTGTTTTTTGCCAAAATGCTACCACAAGCTTGCCCAAATCTGACCTACGTGACTATAGCTACTAATGGTGCAAGGTTAAATTCAGACCCAGCTGTCGTATAGCAGTTCTTGTCATGCAACCAAGCACCAAATGCAAAAAAACCCATAATTGTACACTGTGATATTTTGGATCAAAGGTGGCCAGCTGGAGATGGGTCACCCTCCGCATAGACCCTACAACGGCCGCAGGGGCTGCATCCATGTCCTGTACAACCTCCTGCTCTGCAATACATTGGACACGGTTCAATTAACTGTGCCCATTGTGTACAGGTCATAGAAACTATTAAGAGCTCCGAATCAGATCCGTGCCTGTCAAATTGTGCGGATATTCTCACTCATTTCAGCATCTCCCGTGTTATTTTTGTGCGGGTGCTTAAGCCGCTGAATGTTCAAAAAATCTAGACGAAGCTGAATTTTAATGACAGATTGTAGATTCCTGGTGCCATCACTTCTGGAAACAATTTATTTTTGAGTGGTTTATGGCCTTCACCTTGAAATGGTCCTACCGATCAGCATTGCATATAAGCTATGGCACGGGCCACGCTATCAATCACAGATCAGGGTTTGGAGGACTGGGGAAAAAATATGACAAAGGAAAAAAAATCCGATGAATTACCCAAATGGTGAAAAAATAGAAGGCAAATGGTTGCAGGTGCGAATCGGAGATTATTTTGTCATTGTATATATTTTACGGGGCAGAAAAATAGATTTATTTCCTTATTTTTTGGAATTATGCTTTCTTAAAAAAATAAATGAAATTCAGTCAAACGTGAATATTATTCTTCAGCGAGGGGAAGTGCAAAGATTATTTAGACGTCTTTGAAGCTCGGTGGTTTGAGGAAAGTTTCTCCAACTTTTTCCTTCTGAGGAGCGGACCTTGCCGCACTAAACATTGAACTTTGAAAGCACTTGATAAAAACACCGGGATGTCTGATAAAGAAGGTTGTGCACGAATGAACCGCAGCCCAAGGCGCTCGCTTGTGGTTGGCTAACCAAGCCTCCTATGCAACAAAGCTCAGTCTGGAACATCTACTTAAAGGTTAATCCCAAGATGCTCCTTTACAATGAAAACTAATGTCTTTAACAGCAGAACATTATTCAGGCCCTAATTTGACGAGTAATTCCTGTCTGTACTGAAGTTACCATCAATGGAGCGGGAAGTATTCCCAACATGCACAGTATATATTGTTCCTCCAACCATGCCTCAGGATAAAGCTCATATTCTATGTATTGATACCATAGGAGGCCCTCTGTACTGTACTCTGTCTAGCCCCCTGTTGCTTAATGCAAGTTATATGAGCGGCCAAAAAAGGAATAGACGAAGGGAAATGGCTCAGAGCTTGTTTCTGCTAACAAGAATACCATGGAAACAGCCAATCAACTATTGATCTATAAAAGTAAGAATATAAGAATGCCAAGAATATAACTACTAGATATACTGCCCTCTATGTACAAGACTAAAACTGGTATAATACTGCTCATATGTACAAGAATATAACTACTATAATACTGCTCCTATGTATAAGAATATAACTACTATAATACTACTCCTATGTACAAGAATATAACTATTATAATACTACTCCTATGTACAAGAATATAGCTACTATAATACTGCTCCTATGTACAAGAATATAACTACTATAATACTACTCCTATGTACAAGAATATAACTACTATAATACTGCTCCTATGTACAAGAATATAACTACTATAATACTGCCCCCTATGTACAAGAATATAACTACTATAATACTGCTCCCTATGTACAAGAATATAACCACTATAATACTGCTCCTATGTACAAGAATATAACTACTATAATACTGCTCCTATGTACAAGAATATAACTACTATAATACTGCTCCCTATGTACAAGAATATAACCACTATAATACTGCTCCTATGTACAAGAATATAACTACTATAATACTACTCCTATGTACAAGAATATTACTACTATAATACTGCCCCTATGTACAAGAATATAACTACTATAATACTACTCCTATGTACAAGACTATAACTACTATATTACTGCTCCTATGTACAAGAATATAACTACTATAATACTGCCTCTATTTACACGAATATAACTACTATATTACTGCTCCTATGTGCAAGAATATAACTACTATAATACTGCTATGTGCAGGAATATAACTACTATAATACTACCTCCTATGTACAAGAATATAACTACTATAATACTGCTCCTATGTACAAGAATATAACTACTATAATACTATCCCTATGTACAAGAATATAACTACTATAATACTGGTCCTATGTACAATAATTTAACTACTATAATACTGGTCCTATGTACAAGAATTTAACTACTATAATACTGCTCCTATGTACAAGAATATAACTACTATAATACTGCTCCTATGTACAAGAATATAACTACTATAATACTACTCCTTTGTACAAGAATATAACTACTATAATACTGCTCCTATGTACAAGAATATAACTACTATAATACTGCTCCTATGTACAAGAATATAACTACTATAATACTGCTCCTATGTACAAGAATATAACTACTATAATACTGCCCACTATGTACACGAATATAACTACTATAATACTGCCCCTATATACAAGAATATAACTACTATAATACTACTCCTATGTACAAGAATATAACTACTATAATACTGCTCCTATGTACAAGAATATAACTACTATAATACTGCCTCTATGTACAAGAATATATCTACTATAATACTGCTCCTATGTACAAGAATATAACTACTATAATACTACTCCTATGTACAAGAATATAACTACTATAATACTGCCCCTATATACAAGAATATAACTACTATAATACTACTCCTATGTACAAGAATATAACTACTATAATACTGCTCCTATGTACAAGAATATAACTACTATAATACTGCCTCTATGTACAAGAATATATCTACTATAATACTGCTCCTATGTACAAGAATCATCATGAACACATCTTTATGTAGTTTTCATAATTGTTCTTCTTCACACTCACCTTTGTGGGAGAAAATGGAGTAATTTTTTTTTTTTTTTTTTTTCACTTAAGTGTTATACATTTCTTGGAACTCATTAAATTAAATCACTAAAGACATAAAGAAAAGTGTCAGAAATTAAAGTAACCGTCTGTCGACTTCGCTATCATGACACAACCTTGACATTAAATCCTTTTTGGAAAAAAATATGTAATGAGACAGGACGCAGTTAGCAGGTGGCGGCTGGTATGTAAAAAGAAAAAGGCCACTTTGACTAGTTAAATATCGAATGACAAATCCCGTCTGAGACGCTTCGTTTTCTTGAGTCAACAGGCAGTTGCTGGTATTTGAATGTCGTGGAATCATCTGCCGGAATCTGGAACATTAACAATAATGTGTCACCCGAAGCTTCGGAGCCGGCATCTAATTAACAGACTAGACCAACCATTTTTACTCTCTAATTATTGTGTGCATCCGACTAATGACCTGGGACGGAGGAAAATGTGACTTGTCCTTTTGCATTGGGTGACTCGGTGATCTTAGGTCTCTTTCTGTGTATTATGGTTTAGGCCAAATGACTGGGATCCTGCGTTGGTATTGGGAATGTTAATGGATTTTTCCAATGATTACATTGCAGACATTCGTGTTCTTAACTACTACCTGATTGTTAACTGTGCTGTGCCCAATTTTGTAACCCAGATGGTCAGATATGTGACCTTTATCAATGGACATGAAGCCGTCTTAGAACAGAAAGTACACATAAACCCGTGTGGCATATTTGCTTTCTGTCCCAAGATGGTTTGATGTCATTGATAAAGATCATATCTCTGACCTAAATGTCCTGGTTATAAAGGTGGCATCTATTCTACTAACAGACTAATATTTTCTGTACTGCCACGTCTGATATGCTTGTCGATATGTGACTATTAATAAAGAAGGGTTTTTTCAAGATTTGAGTGCTGTGGACTCCCCAAATTGATATTCTATGGGTATACCCATATAATTACGTCCAGAGGAGTATATAGCTTTTCTACTGTTAATTTCGAAGAGTTGCAGCAGCGACTTACCCTATGGTCTTATTTTTGGTTGACCTTTGTTACAAAAAGTGGAAGTGCCTAGCGTCACTGCTAGGGTGTTTATTCAGTTACCGTGTTCCCTCATTTTACTAGATTATTGATCCCGGACGAGCCCCCAAGTTGTTGTAATGTTGACGAATGAATAATCGTTCCTTTATCCATAAGAGTTCTGATTCGCCTGACAATAAAGATTTTATCAGGACTCGCTCATATTGCAGTTGGGTGACATCCCACTATATACATAGTTTTGTGACAGTCCTATTTCCAACAATTGCCCATGTGTTTTTTTTAGCTGACTGCATATTGTAGGTCCCCTGCCATTGCTTGGCTAGTAAGAGATTTGTTTCATGGCCCCATCGCAGCAACACTTATCATTCCAGTAGAAGTCTTAAGAACATGGAATATTGATTCCAGAAATTTTTCTGCCTTACTTATCTTACAGAAACCTCTAAAACGTTTACTACACGTGATGAATTTGTATTACATTTCACCACTCTCACAATTTTCTCCTTCCTTCCTGATGCCCCCTCACTCTATTGTACGTGTAACTATAGGGATTACTAGGCGTCTATTGGTAACATGATGGATGTTTTTAACATTATTGGGAGACATTTTGAGGGAAAGCGCGGTGCCATTAGTTTCCCCAGCAACACGGCCAATACGTGTCAGTCTTTAAAATAGTTTCACACATCATTCATTACACAGCGCTCAGCTTGTCTATCTCCCCTCCCCCCCTTATTTTTTTTTTACTTTGCTGCAACAAACACTTGAGCTTGTTAAATCGTGAATCCCGAGAACTCGAACCAATTTATAAGCAAAACACCACATTATAAGCAATATACACACTATGCAAATAATAAGCAAATTTTCCATTCTGCAACTCTGGCAGGTCAGGGTGACATTGTCCCACCTGAAAAGAAAGCTGGTTCACATATTGCTACATTGTTACAGCAAATTTACCGAGAATAAAGGGAAAAAAAATAACAACGTAATTGGAACTGAGAAGTCTGCACCACCAAACAATGGACTTGGTCTATTTCAGACTTGGCCGGACTCGAAATACTTGGTGGTCAAGAAAATATAGTTATGTCAGCCTACAAAAGGCGTTCATTCTTTATTAAGTAAGATGAAATGATCCATTCAAAATCTGCACAGTAGAAATCCCCTTTGCTCCTTTTCAGAAACATGGCTCAATTTAATTCTGGAAGCACAAGGGCGCACGGTGATAAATCACGGGCCAGTACCGGCGTGCATTGGCAATGCTCGAATCTTGGCTCAGAGCATTCGACTCCAGATTATATCCCCTGTAGTGCTCATTATTTCCTATTGGATTCTAGGAAATATGTGCAAATGGAAACACTTGTATCAAAATTAGAATACACGGGAACAATTTAGGATTTTGGTATGTTTAAGAGATTATTTAATATATTGTTTATTAAACATAATGATCATAAAAATATAGGGACAGTGATCCATAAATATGGGGTTTATTCAAATGGCTTTCTAGTTTTACAAAACCTTAAGATAGACCGTCTTCATCAGATTGTGGGGATCCCGCCGATCAGCTGATTGAAAGGACTGCTGGGTTCCCTTCACTGATTACAAGTCACAGTGCCAAACTTATGATAGTGGTTGTGCTTGGTATTGCAGTTCAGTCCTGTTCACTTAAATGGGATTGAGCTATAAGAAAACCTCATAAATTACTAAAATTATGGAGGCATGCCTAGTGAGCAAGAAAGGGGTGCAAAGATGTTCCATAACTTTTTTGATCAGCCAAGAGTTGAATCCTGACTGATCTGATATTGCAAAAAAGTAACAAAAAAAGAAAATCTGCCCAATGACTATGATAAGGGATAGGGTTATAGTGGGAAAGGAATGGTATACGATGTATATATACTCCAACTGATGCTCTGCTGTACATTAGGGGACGATGGAAGATGTTGAAGACTTTGGTAGTCAGATAAAAGCACAAATTAGATTCTGAAGTTCTATTGCACGGACTGCTGGTTACTTTACATGTGTTAGGATAAAAGTTGAAGTTCTGAGCCAATAGTGAGAACCCGTACTAGATACACTGATCAAAATGGTTAATATGCTGCTGCGTGTCCAACACCCCCTGGGCTGCACCAACTCCATACCCACAATGATGTTGATCAGAGCCCCAGATGGTGGGGATGGACTTGGCAGCACTGCTGGGAGGAGCGGTACGGGTCGGGAAATGCCAAACACAGCGCACCACAAATCACAGTAAACCAGATACTGAGATCTCTTATCAGCAGATGTCTTAGGTAGTGGTACAGATACAAGGAACCAGAAGGCAGTGGTGGGTGGTCAGCAGATGGCAGCACAGAGTCAAAACTTAGTCGTACGGTCTGGGTCGTCAGCAAGGGGGCAAGGTAGTACAGTGGGAAATCCAAAAGGAAGGTCAGGCAGTCGGTTATAGGAGTGGTGGAGCAGTACAAAAGGGTGTTCAGGGAGCAGAGGTCTAAAGGCAAGCCGGGGTCATATACAGGAACAGTAGAAAAATCAGGAGGCATAGCCAGGGTCAGAGGTCAGAGCAAAGGCAATCAGATACAGGAGAGGAACGCTTACTACCTGGAACACTGAGGAACATTGAATAGCCAGCGGCGGTCCGGAGTCAGAGCCATCCGTAATTAGGCTCCGGTCCGCCACTAGGCTGAAACTGTAAGTCACCTGATCGGCTCAGGAAAGACCGACAGCTCCTGGTCTGTTTCCCAAGACCTGGAAATAGGGGACTTGGGAGCTAGAAGGAGCTAGCGTTGTGGAGGCTCCAGTCCTACTTCTAACAACATGTTCATGTTTAACTTGGAGATGAAGGGTGCATTATATGATATTTCATTGGTATATAGGATGATATAGGATCACACTCCTACTACATTGGCTGCACTCGGACCTCGAGGGCGGATCCAAGTTCCAAGCTACCATAAATAATATTGTATCTGTGCAATAAAGTAGCAAAAATTGCAACTTCCCCTTATGACTATGAGGCAGGATAGGGTTATAGAAGGCTGGTCATGGTATAATGTGTGTGCACCCCAACTACTGCTGTGTTTATAGGGACAGGGAGGTCAATCAATTGTATAATTCTCATTGCAATTTTTTTTTATTATTATAATTGTATTTCCAGCTGATGGTTTTGTGCTCCATATGGTTCAGTAAGTAGAACAGAGTGATCCCATAAAGCATCTTACCCATACATAGAAATTGACAGTCCCTGCTACTGACCAATGGAGGGCCGTGGCCTCAGTAATGTATAAGCTCTTTATAAATGTGCTATTCTTAGTATAATTATGTTCCTGCCAGCATCCGCAATATGAATATGTCAACAACCCACAAGCTTTTCTTTCCAGTATATGTTTTTATAGAAGATGAATATCGTTGTGCTTCCCACACGCTGTTTGCCTCGTAATCCATATCATTGAAGCCTATTACACAAAGTACATCCTGAATTATGATGAGTGGGTTTGTCATGTACTTGAGCCATTAAAAGAGAGAGAGGATTTTTTTTCTGTTTGTTTTGCTTTTTTATCGTCTCATAAAATACAAAAACACTTATGTGAGTATCTCACCCATAGGAAACCTTGCTAGAGAGAGGGGACTTGTACTGCGTGCACAGGAAAAATGTATCAGAATATGAGAAATACTCTTTGCAGGCTGGAACACTGATAAGGCTCCTTAAGGAGCAGTGAAAATATTGGATTTCTGTCATTTTTTTTGCACAGGTCAAAACTGCTGACGCTTTGCAGAAATGCTATATGCTTGTATATGATCAATGCAATCCACACATGGGGTAGACGAGCTGCAATATCTTGACCGCAGATGGAAATAAGTCTCCTCTAAGACAAGTCATAAAACTACTCCTTAAAGAGAATGTGTAATGTGGTGCAGGACAGCAGGTCCCTTAGACCTCTAGAGATCCAGCTCTCTCTTCTATTATTAGCTCTAGTCCTACAAAACCAGTCATAAAAAATATCTCCAGATCATAATGAGGAACTATGTAAGAAGTTGCCCATTTCACCACCCAATGTCTAAAGATCTATTGTTCGGTATATTCAAATCTGGACTGATATTGGGTATGATATGTGGGCTGAGCCTCCTGCCATCATCATGACATGGGCCAGTTCCTTCCCTTACAACAGAAACATTCCCCAGTTCTACTGGGAAGTTGTAATATGTTGAAGAGTGGTAGCTCCATTTCGAGGGACTTGAGTCCAATTTGTAGAAACCCGAGACTATCTGAAAGTTCCAAGGCTATGTAGAAAATTACCAGGCTAGTAGACTATCCAGTAGCCTGTTACCTTGACATGGATGGCCGTTCTGTTGTACTCAATATTTCTTTAAAAAATTCCATCTTAAAGAATGACCTCAAAAACTAAAAGATCTCAATGGAAGAAGGCAGTGTGAGCAGAGCTGGGCAAAATATATGAAAAACTCGTATTTTTTTCGTCATTGGTTCTAAAGCATTGTAATTTATGATCGATATTAATAACCCCTTGATAACAAGACAATATATATGGATGAACAAAATAAGCAAACATCCCTATTTTTACATAGTTGAATTCCTTACACACCTACCATCTCTGTTAACACCCCCTTTTCTTCTGTGTCATGTAACCTTTACAGCTGTTGATAAATTTTAGTACTTGTTATATTTGTTTCAGGGTCATGATATGTCAGACCTAACACCTAGTACCAAAGGGGACTTATTATTGGTGTGCACCAGGTAACATGTGTAGACAGAATCCACCTTGGTGGAAAGTCAAAGCTTGACGGAAATGGCAAAAGAGAAGTTCATCCATCTGTTGCTAAAAAATTGAAATTGAAGCCCCTCACACTACTGCAGAGTTAAATGCAAATTTAAGGGAACAGGTATCAGTGAAAACTGTCAAGTGTGCGCTGCACATTGATGATATTTACATTGGTACTCCAATAACCAAACCAAAGTCAAGCTTTAACTTTCTTCCATCACTACTTCAGTCTGCAAATGTTTTGCCAGTTTTGCATAATATGATGTGATCATGGAACCAATAGACCTAACATACCCATTATCTTGGATCACAGACATTCCTACCTGACGAATATGAACATTAACCCCTTTGGTACAGGCCTGACATATCACGGCCCTAAAGCAATGATATGAAAAGAAAAAGTAATAAGGTTCATCAACATGACAAAAAGAGGATATTCCCTTTGGTTTTGGGTGTAGCAGGAAGAATTCATCATCTGCCATAGTCAATGATGATCTTTAAGGATCCTTGTGATGTCACCGCACTAGTATGGTAATGTTTCCATCATTAAATGGCACAATATGAAAAGCTATTCTTGCAATGGAAAGTAAACTGGTCCATAGAGATGTATCTGCGGATGGAGGTCTACCACCAGACTCCTTAGTCTGTATGGGGCAGAAGTGTGTCCTGTCCAGTTGGCATTGTCTGATTGGTCACCAAGTTCTTTGGATTTGTTCACAGATTTTTTGTTGTAACCTTGTTCATTTTTCTCTGCATTGCTTATAATGGTTTCTACTTTTCCCACCGGTACTAATTGTTCGAGAATAGCATAAATCGCCTCTATCTTTGTGCATTGTAACAATCTTACACATTTTTTTGTATAGAGCTGGTAATGTAATTTCACGAAAATGTCAAGATAAGGAGGGATACATAAAACGACGAGTGGGATAAGTATCAGGACTTGTGTTCCTCCTATAATAACCCCCATATAGCTATGATTGCAGCATTTATCTCCTGAGATAAGGCCAGCCCGTATGTTATTACCAGGGAAGATAGTGGACATGGGAAGCATGGACCTGAACCCGCCATTAATGAATGTGCCAGCAGTTGCTCCTTTGTATCCACCTCATGGAGAAATGAGCTTACACATAGTATATCATTAATACTGATAAATGGCTGCGAGAGCTCCGTCTATTACACCCCGATTACATCACCCCTTCATTCTGCCGCAAAATGATTTCATATAATGACTTGAATGATCTGGAGATTATTAGTTCGGCTCTTGGGATTTCTTTCCCATTTGAAGGGGAATTTCACTTTATAGTGTTAAAGAGGTCCTCTTTTTTGGGATAATCCCTGCTTTCTTGACCAAAAGTTGGTCACCGGTGTCCCCATGCAATTATTTGTATTCTGTAAGGCAGAGGTCCCCAACCGCCGGTCCATGGACCAGAACCGGGCCGCGGGGCATGTTGCACCGGTCCACGTACCAGCGGCGAGGAGTCAGCAGCTGCTGTGGAGCCCAGGGTTTAGCCAGGACCCACCACCAGCTCCACAACACTGACGCTTGGTTGTTGCTTATAGGGATAAGGTGCGGGGTTGAGCCAGGACCTGCTGTATGTCCGGGATTCTAGTACTATGCAGGGTTTTCTGCAATGACAGCAACCAAAACAAGATTACGGAGTAGACTGAACATAAGGAACACACTTCGTGTTGTCACTGTCTCCCATCACTCCTAGATAGGACCATCTCGTTGCAGGGAAACAAGCTCAGTGCTCCCACTGATTCTGCCTTATGGTGACTTGAGTCACATTAAATATAATAAAAATTATATAGCTCGCACTTTCTCTTGTGTTTTCATATGTACATGATTTTAATCTACACCCCCATGCTTAACCCCGTCCCCAACCACACCCCTTCCTTGCCCCCATCCACACCCCTTCCTGCCCCCATCGGGCCATTGAAAAATTGTCTTGCTGAAACTGGTCCCTGGTGGAAAAAAGGTTGGGAACCACTGCTGTAGGGAATGTAATCAGTTTTGCTACAGTGCCACCACTGGGGAAATTAGGTATTACACAATGCCCACTCACATCAATGGACTGTCAGTATAATATAGGACCGGAGAGGTTCTCTGGGTCAAGTGACAGTCTTTAGAACTACTCTCCACTCTGCATTTGCATTGTTGCAAATCGCAGCATGTCAATTAAACCTGGCGTTTTTGTACAGGTATAATAGAAGTAGAAAGTCCGCAGAGGTAAACTTTGCAGACTTTTTGCGAAAAAACTGTGATGTGATTCCACATGGTCATGGTCTCTCCCGGCTGCAGCTTGCCACAGGGGCTTTAGTTTCAGACTGAGGCCCCACGTTGCCGAAGCTCAGCTTATGTTGCGATTTTTTTGAGCCAAAGCCAAGAATGGATACAAAAAGGAATGGCAAATATCTCGGAAGTTCTTTTACTTTTCCCCTCTGGCTTGAAAAAACGCAGCAATTGTTAGACTGAAATAAATCAATAAAATTAAGTTTTCCATTTTTCCCCATTTTCGTGGACTTTTCGCTATTAGTCGGATTTCCTTTGACGGTCCCTTTAAGAACTTGTACACAATGCATTTAGTCTATAAAATCGCTTTCCGCGTTGTTTCAATGTTTTTACATTTCGCTCTGTCTCCTGCCAGCTCGCACTCAGCAATCAAATCCCTTGCCTCAAAGCCATGAAATACGACAAGATTTTTTTTCATGGCTCAATATGCTCCATTTAAGAACGCTGAGTCCACATTCCACTATTGAGTTAGTCGAGTGATGCCACTGGGTATACAGCGCCTGGCTCCTCTCTATAGAAAGTCTTCCCGAGCCGTGCTGAATAGGACACAAGCGGTCATTGGATTCATCTGAATAGTTACATCCCTGCCACTCAAAACGACCCCCAAAACTTTGGACATGGAATAAAAGGGTCGATTTTCGCCCGTCCTTACTTGCTGCAGAATAGAGGGATGACTCCTGGGTGCAGAGGCGGATGATCTTGGCTACAAGGCGATGGTTCTGAGCGATTAACTCTCTAGTAATGCATTCTAGCTGAGTTGTACAGAAAATCTTAATACAATTTGGAAATTTAGGGAAGAAAAAAAATCCTTTTTGTGCTCCCAGACGAGACCGTGCAGTCACTTAGGCGGATAAACAGTTCATGGGAAAAGTACATAAACTGCCAAGATATAATAACCATAGAGAGAATCTGTATGACGGAGCGTTCTCCTCTGGAGCCGATCTGCAAAATATTAAAACTCATTACACGCCGATTGCTTTTATGACGCGCAAAAAGAAAAAAAAACAAAAAACTTCTGGTTTGGAAGGAACAAAATATTGACGTTTCATCGAGCTGCAAAATGTTCTGGACTGATCGGTTTGCACATGCAAAGCTGCAGCTGTGGGCGCAGGACGGTCGGGCCACTTTGTGCTGGGGTGGCCAATGAACAGATAATGGCGGGGCTGTCCGCAGGAGCGGCGTGTGCAGAGAGGACATTAGCAGATGGGGAACCTTGTGCTTCCTGTGCCCAGAGATACCAGCGGCTGTCATAGTGGAAGACGGTAAAAGGATCAGATGGTGGGTTTATATCTCAGTTGTGTTTGTCTGTGCTGATACATGAGGCATTGTGCCTATAGCAGCTTAGTATGGATTATCCCAAAACTGGTGAGTCGGGCCAGGCGCCCCCATAGACTGCAGCGTGGAGAACAGTGACAAGTACAGACTTTATTGTATAAGGTGCCTTTATTTTTTTGCTTTTATTGGTAATCCTTCAGTGCAGTGTATGCCATCCTTTTCTACTTCAGGTATAATAAAATTCCAGAATGACAGTGAGGACTGACACAAGGACAAATTCAATGTTAAGTTCAATATCATTCAGTTCAAAGCTATCATCTCTGACATTACATGTTCACATCACCTACAATGCTTCTTTCTCCTCTTATCGGCTGTTTTCCTTCCCATCCTCTGCTAAACTGACTCTCACTCTGAAATATCTGCTCTATGCATTAGATTACACATATCCATAGAAGTCTATGGAGAGAAGAAAGGGGTGAGTGAGCAGGAGCTTAGGGAGACAGAAGCAGTTTTAGAGACTTAGACTGATGCTGGGGCTAAATTGGAAGTTTCTATCACAGTCCAAGTGCTTTATTTACAATGGTACAGATCAGTACTTCTCTATATACACTACTGTGCAAATGTTTTAGGCTGTCATGGAAAAATGCTGCACAGTAAGAATGCTTTCAGAATTAGCAATGTTAATGATTTGCTTTTGTCAATTAATAAAATGAAATAAATGAAGAAAAGAGAAACCCCATCAATATTTGGTGTGACCTTTGCTCTTTGGAGGAGGAGACCTGGAAGTGATGACATGGCCCCCATAGATATAGCCCTGATCTCAACATCATCCAGTCTGTCTTGGATGTCATGAAGAGACAGATGGATTGGAGCACGCCTACATCCACAGAAGATCTGCGCTTAGTTCTACAGGATCGCAGCACAAACAACCCCCTGTCTATACCTAGAAGGCAAAGAGCAACCGCACACCAAGTATTGATGGGATTTACAGTTCTCCTTTCTTGATTCACTTCACTTTTCTATAATAGTCTATGTCTTGAATGATCCTGGGGTTGTTTTAGAATATAGGATGCCGAGGTATCAATCACTACCGGGCCCTGGAACCTGACGGGGTTCCTAGATCTCTGTACAGCATAAGGGGCCCCTTGATAGATTTTGCATTGGGGCCTGAGAACTTCAAGTACACTTCTGATTGTGAGAGAGAACTGTGATGCAGATTCTCTTCTACTTACTGTGTGTATTGTATGGCAGCTAGTCTCCACCTCTGAGTTCAGGGAAAACTCCAAACTGCAGAGGGGAAAACTGTTATAGGGCTCGTTCACACGGGCATAGAGGGGGTGGATTACGGCGCGTAATCCACATCATAATCCGCCCCCTCATAATGGTGGTCTATGTAGACCACCAGGCTAATTTTTTCCGTGCGCGGGAAAAAAAAAGCGGGCTGCCCTTTCTTCAGGCGGATTCCGCGGCTCGTTGAGTCGCGGCGTCGCCTTGCAGCAGCAACCTCTGGAGTCGGCCCATTCATTTGAGCCTACTCCGGAGGGAGAAGCCGCGACTGTTGGAAGCCGCGACAGTCGTGGCAGGCGGCTTTTCACCCGAAAGTGACACAACACCCCGCGGCACTCTTGGTGCCAAAATCCGCGCTTCCGCTCCTCGTGTGACCTAACCCATATAGTAAAAGCCATAGGATGGGCAGACATAGAGCACGCATGAGAGCTTTTCTTAAAAAGTCACCTAAATTTTGCGAATTGAAGAAAAAGTGCCTCTGCCATATATAACACTGTATACATTATTAAAATATTTCCTGCTTTAGGAGAACTGTAATAACTTTTGACACAGCTCTGCAGAATATTTCTGAACCGTCTCGCGAAAATGTACTTTTCCATGACCCTGGACCACTGACAATTGTCATTTTGTGTTTCTGACAAGACGAGGGGAAGTAATGAAATTTTAACTAAAACAAAAGACGGAATTCTGGGCCGGAGAGATATTTATATATATTTGTGTCAAGAATTTGTGATGTCTGAATCGCCTTGGTCTTATTTCTTGCTTTCATACTGTGCAAATGTCTAAAATGTGCTGAGTCATAGATTCCCGCGTTGGCATATAGGATAATGAGGATACAACTGTCAGAAGCCTCAGATCATTTTCTGATACATTGTATCCGCTACAACGGAAAACTCACCTTTGTACGAACACTCTCTGTAGCTGCGAACGCCATAGAAGCCCACACCGTTACGTGTACCATCCTAAAGGTACTAAATTATACCAGGAAAATGATTAGGGAAGTCGTCCTAATGAGTAGGAAAGTTGTTTGGGAAAAAAAAAAATCCTTAAGACCCTTACTGAATAATTCAGCGTTTTTGGTGTTAATAATTTACAGAAACACAAAGTGAAAAATCAGCAGGACTTGGGATGTTGGAAGTTTGATCTCGTGTGAATGCCTTTGTAATGAGGTAGAGTCGGAGGCTTTGATGTATTTATAATGAGAATTTAGAGGGTTCACTAATTATTTCCAAACCTGAGAAAATTAAAAAAAATTAAAAAAATAAAAAGTTGTCCGTATTGTCCCCCCCCCCCCCCATCCATCGCCCAAATGGTTTCGCCTCGAGATATAGAAATAAGCGGAAAAGAAAGTTCATGTTTGTTTTGAGATGTTGCAAGAACCACCTACACGCCGGGATTTAAGGCGAAAATATTAGATTTCCCTTTGAAATGGGAAAATGAGATTCATGTATTTTTCAGACGGATAATGAGTTTCTGTTCGTCGGCGTTCGCCACCTACTGAAGAGTCAACAGTCAGCCGGAAATTCAGAGAGTGGCAATTTGTCGAGATAAATTCTTCTAATGAGGATACTCAGCGGAGACGTAGTGGAAGACGTTTTATGCTGTACCCCCTCCCCCCAAAAAAAAATAAATAAGGAAATAAGATAAAACTAAATAAAAATAAATGTTAAAAAAGTTAAAAACAAGTTTCATGTAATAAAATTATTAAACCCATTGAGATGACTTTACTCGTTTTTGAGGTTTCCTACTAGTTTAAGTTCTATTAGGGGAGTGCATGGTTGGTCCATGGGGGAGCGTGGAAGGGGGGGAGGGGGCTCAGCCTAAAGGGGTTTTCCAAGACTTACATATTAATGACCTATCCTTAGGTTGGTTCATCTATATGTGATGGGGGGCATCTGATGCCTGGGACCTTCACCTCTCACTTGAGCAATGATGAGCAACGCAACTTCTGTCCCTTTGTTGATGACATCATGTTCATCAGTCAAAGGTTAATGGGGCTGAAATCCAATACCAAGTACAGCCTTATGATATGTACTGTATGAAAGCTGATTGGTATTCAGCGAAGAGTCCATGGCACTCACCTGTCTTTTCAGCCTGCTGGTCGGTGGAGTATTCTGGTTATCGGACCCACGACGATCACAAAGTGATACATTTCCTGGAAACACCCTTTAATCCTTATGCACACAGGCATATTATGGAACATCACAATTTACACACTGTACAGAGCCCTAGAATATCCAAGAGTAAAATTAGTTTAACTGACCAAGTATCTTATTCCTATGATGCTTCCTGACTTCCCTGACCGATGATGCTGGGGGAATGGAAGTTTAGCCATGTTGAAATGTAGCCTTTATTCCCCAAAGAGATAAGTTGTCACCATGTTTGGGAGTAACATACTCTGCTCTCCCCATTGGTGATTAGGGTTCAGCCGATCTTGACTTTTCAGGATCGATTTTGAAATCCGATTTCCGATCATGTTTCATTCGAACCCGATCTCAATCCCAATTCCGATCCCAATGCAAGTCAATGGGATTTTTTTTTAATAATCAGAGATCAGATTTTAAAAACAATCCTATTCACTATACAGCATGGACTCTAACAATTGAATGCTTTAATTGTTAGAATCCACGCTGTGTAGTGATTTTTTTAAATCACTAAGTAGCCAGAGGATTATTATTTTTTAATCCTTTGGCTACTTAGTCCCCCCTGGTGTCTACTTACCTGCAGAGATGGCTGGTCTGGTGCCTCGTTCATCTTCACCCCGCTGCCCCCGCCTCCCAGGTTAGGAGAGTGTGGGCGGGTTAGGAGAGTGTGGGCAGGTACTGGGAGGGGAGGTGTCACGTCTCCCTGCCCTGTACCCGCCCACACTCTCCTAAGCCACAAGCCCTGCCTTCTTCCTAGCTCTTTAACACTAACCTGAGAGGTGGGGGCAGCGAGGTGAAGAAGAACGAGAACACCGGGCACCAGACCAGCCATCTCTGCAGGTAAGTAGCTACTAGAGATGTTAGCTAGTCTCCCATTAGAATGAATGGATGCAGCCGGCATGTAGGGGGTTAAGACTGTGTGCCAGCTGCTTCCATTCATTCCTATGGAACCGCAGCGGAGCCTTCACACTGAGTATATACTCTGCTCAGAATTCTATATGTGTAGAATTGCTTATCTGAATATATTGTATCATATATGTCTATACTGAATACATTGTATCCTATATGAGTATGTCTGTACTATGTATTCAGTCTATAGAATTACACACATAATGGGGTTGATCACATGATGTGGAGGTCACAGATTCTCCGTGTCGCCATTTTCAGCCGCTAGTTAATTTGTCATTTACATCCTCACGGATCTCAGTAATATCTTCTGAAGAGAGATAAAACAATAGCAATCGGGTGACGACTTCCATATCTGTGCGGGTTGCCTGGAGATAATAGTGCGACACCCGGCGTAAATGTAATAATAAGCTTCCCTTTGATTAGGTGTCACCAGAACTCTCCGAGTCCCCAAACAAGCCATTCCTGCTAATTAAAATCAGCCCGAGCCCAGCTGTGATTTTTACATATAGAAAGACTTTCATCATTATCTGCACTAATATCTTCAATCTAATTGCATTTAGTTTGTTAATAAAAATCAGATTATAATTGGAAAACCCATTAAATGCATTATAGCGAGCTGTACCGGATTTGTGTCAACACCGTATTAAATGGGAATTATTTGCTGTTATTGCTGTAGGGATTTCCATGTTCAAACAATGTGCTGGATAACATGTAATATAAATACTGGCATAAATATACAGGGGGCGCTCATTCTGGACTCTGCAGGATAACCCTATGAGCAGTTTGAGCCCAGCTAAGGTTACTCTCCGCTTTAACCCTAGGGGCATTATGGGCCCAGCTCAGATTTGTTATGTCTTCCTATAGACACAGTTTTGCCACTTTCATTACCATATAAGTAATATGGATCCATCTTGGATTAATCTGTTCACCTATCTCTGTAGACTATATAGCCCCATGGGCAGGGAATCCAACTTTTGTGCCATATGGGCAGTATGAACCCAGTTTAGCTTGTGGTCAGTATGGACTCGAATGAGCGAAGAGATGAGCGAACAGTGAAATGTTCGAAGTTCGATTTGAGTAGCTGCTCAATACTCGACTGTTCGATCGAACATCGAACCCCATTATAGTCTATGGGGATTAAATACTCGTTTAGGGGGAAACCAGTATTCAACTCAGGAGAGTCACCAAGTCCAATATGACACCCCAGGAAATGATGCCAACACCCTGGAATGCAACTGGGGCAGCAGAGGAAGCATGTCTGGGGGAATCTAACATGCCCAAGTCACTGTATTACGTTGGGATCGCTGTCAGCTTGTGATATGCGCAAGCTGACTTTTTCCCATAGGAATGCATTGGCCAGCGTTGATTGGCTGAATGCCATACAGAGTACAGAATTCGGCCAATCAACGCTGGTTCTGCCGGAGGCTTGTCTGTGAGGAGGCGGAGTCTAAAATCGGACCAGAATGGAGACTGCTGTGGACCGATCTTAGACTTCGCCTCCTCGGCAGAACCAGCGTTGATTGGCTGAATGCTGTACTCTGTATGGCATTCGGCCAATCAACGCTGGTCAATTCATTCCTATGCCGAGATGTAGCAGTGCTGGCTGTGCGCTCAGCACTGCTACACCGGAGATGAAGCAGTGCTAAGTGTGCACTGAACCCTGCTGCACACTCAGCTCTGCTGAGATGCAGCAGAGCTGAGTGTGCTGTAGGGTTCAGCACATCTCTACTTCTGACCCTATGGGCTTTATGGGCCCAACTTAATAGCAATCTCCTTTTACTCCATGGGCAGTGTGGCCCCAGTTCACAGAAGCCCTCTTCTGTACCATATGGGCAGTATGGACCCAGTTTAGATTTGCCTTCTCTCCTTTCCATAGACACAACTCAGGATAATCTCTTTTTCTAATCCTGTAGGCTTTATACGCCCAGCTCAGTAGCCATCTTCTTAAACACTATGGGCATTGTGGGTCTCATTTATATTGACTACCTTCCATGCCAAATGGACAGTATGGACCCAGCTCAGGTTAATCTCTTCATATAGCTTAGCTTAGTAGCCATTTCTTGTCCAACTGGAGGCAGTGTGGGCACAGCTCAGATTGGCCTTATGTGCCATATGGGCAGCCTGGAGTCTGGGCAATGTGGCACCAGGCCAGGTCTATCTCCATTACCGCTATGAATATTGTGTGCCAAGCTAGGCTCTCCACCTATGCACCCATCTAAAGTTATTAGAAAGGTTGGGGAGGAATGAGTCACACACATTCCTTGCATAGTGTGAACATAAACCAAAAAGTGTCCCTGTTTTTATGCTGCTGTGTGTCTCCGGACTTCTATACGCACCCCACCCGCAGTGACCAATAATGAATAGATCAACCTATTTGCTCCTGTGTCATTTTCTAAACAGCCGTCCTTTTAATGAAGTGGCGTCATCTCGTAAATTTACTCAGATTTTGCAATAAAGCGTCCTGATCTGCACGATGGAGGTAAAGTACAGAACTAATGACCTATAAAAAATAATCACATTTTAAGTGCTGTTATGTACGGAAAAGAGGAAAGTGCCGGCGAGGATAAGTGAAAAGAGCGCCACGCACCTCATTAAATTATACAACTACACCAGGCAACACATCATAAAACCTGCTTCAGTACTACTTATCTCTTACTCATCTGGAGTTATCTGTCTTATTGTACTCCAATTACATCCAGAGCTGCATTCACAATTCTGCTGGCTTTAGGGTAGACACACCCTGAGCTGCAGTCAGTATGTCATATTAAATTCTATGTGTCTCTCAATGCACAAAGCACAACGCCCCAAGCAACAGGGATCAGAAAGGGGGTATTAGACTCTGCAACAGGGGTATTAGATTTTACGGCAGGCACGTGTCAGGCTCGGTGTCAGGGAGGTATTATGTGCTGTAGTAGGAGGATAATAGGCTCTTCAGTAGGGAGATATATACTGCTCCTTGAAGGTATCAGGCTCTGCACCAGTATGATATTAGGCTCTGCAGCAGGGAGATAATAGGTTCTAGAGCAGAGAGGTATTAGGCTCTGCAGCAGATAGATAATAGGTTCTATAACAGAGAGGTCTTAGGCTCTGAAGCAGATAGATAATAGGTTCTATACCAGAGAGGTCTTAGGCTCTGCAGCAGATAGATATTAGGTTCTGCAGCAGCAGGATATTAGGTGCTGCAACATGGAGGTATTATGCTCTACAGCTGGGATATAATACTGTAGGTTCTATAGCAGAGAGGTATTAGGCTCTGCAGCAGGGAGATAATAGATTCTATAACAGAGAGGTCTTAGGCTCTGCAGGAGATAGATATTAGGTTCCGCAGCAGGGGGATATTAGGCCTCAGACACACAACCAGGGGGTCCAATGCTCCGTTCTGTCCATGACACCAGAACAGAACCCCTCTTTGGTGTCAATGAGGGATGAAAGTGACTTGGATGTTATCTGAGTGCATTCACCATGAAATCAGTCCCCCCTCGACATGCACGCTTGGTTGTGTGCATGTAGCCTCTAGGCTCTGCAGCAGGGAGATGAACTAGAAGAAATACGGTAGAGCAGAGTTGTGAATGCAGCTCTGGATGTGACTTGAAATTAAGATGATTACAAGTTAAGTGAACTAAATAGTTTGCAAAGTTTCCTGCCATGTATATATGGGGCCTAACACTAAAGAGAGATGCTATAATATTGTGTATACTCGGCGCAATCTGCGGGGGACTCTTTATTCAGTTACTGATACAATGTATCACTTTCACTATTTTCCAGATTTTTTATTTTTTTTTCTTGCTGGCATTGAAGCAGTCATTTTGCGAAAGGCTTGGAAACGGAGGGCAAAGCAATTACCATAGTGGAGATTTTCCCTATTATTTATGAAATGGAAAGTGCAGACAGCATGGCTGATAATGGAGGCCTCTCCGTGCGCTCCGCAGAATGCAGAGTTTTTGGAGGTGGGGCTCGGTATTTTCGCCTTTCTCTCTTTTCGGATCAGGCTATTAGTGATAAGAAACCCAAGGCTCTTTCTATTTCAGAGTCTAATATCTTGCTGTGTTGTGCAGACTTTGTTCATACAGACGTTGTCTTGTCGTCGCTGTTTATTGTGTTATCACTGGAGGAGGGGATGGCGAGGAAGCTTTTTGTGTCCCTCAATAGCAGGCATGGCGACAATGAAGCAATCCACGGTACAAAATTCATCTGCAGAATTTAGAAAAACCCTCTTGGCTCTCGTTGTCTAACTGGTTCTCAGTTTATTTAGTGCCATGGGTTTAGGCCAAGGCAATAGGGAGTCATTGTGTTACCTGACAACGACCAGACACACTACACCACGGTTATGGGGACCAGCACTAAACGCTTCCTCCCTCTGGTGCAGATTTAACTTTCGAAACTATCTGAGCAGCCCTCCGCTTTATCCTGCCTATACTAACATTATATAAAAGAGGTAAAGCTTGTTTATTCCATAGATAAGGGTCATTATTCTGCATGTGGGGGCATTAAGGGGGCCATTATACAGTGTGGGGACACTGAGGGTGCATTATAATATGTGTGGGGGCACTGAGGTGGCATTATACTGTTTATGGGAAAATAATGGAGCAATATTCCCCCTAGTAACAGCTGCAGAACCTTCCTATATGTTACATATCCCTCCATAGTAGCAGTGGCAGGGACCTCCTTTAAAGTACATGATGTGTCCCCTAGTAGCAGCTGCAGGGCCTTCCTGTATGGTCTTCCTGTATGGTACATGTTCCCCCTAGTAGCAGCGGAAGGGCCCTCCTTTATAGTACATATGCCCCCTAGTAGCAGCGGAAGGGCCCTCCTTTATAGTACATGTGCCCTTGAGCTCTCTGGTGCTGCCACTGTCTCCTTGTAGACTTTTCTTCAAGTGTCATCCTGTTACTTTACACTTATGCACATCTCGGTATCTCCAGACTAATCTAGGATGGACTGACAACATCCGCGCTCTGCAGACCTGCCCTTGATATTCCTCCATAGAATATGCAAATACTCCCCAACATCCTGAATATTAAAATATTGAAAAGTAGTGCAAGTTCGCTGGTCAGAGAAAGTTTTAGGTCAAACCATGACTTCATTTAAATATCATTGTAGAATAAAAAAAAATAAAAATTCAACTGCTTTGCCCTAACTGGCCAAAATTAACCCTCTGTGCATGGAACAATTGCACCATAAATGCATTGTCAGTCTTACTATTACTAATGTGATTACTTCCACTACTACTTCTACTACTACTGTTCCTAAAACCAATGCTACTACTATTACTACTACTATCATTAATACTACTACCACCACTGCAATCATTACTACTACTGCTATTACTGTAATGTTAGGGTCACACCTGTGTTCCGGTTTCTGCTCTTCAGGTCTGCTTGGGGACCCAAAATGGGAACCCAATCCATGCACCACATAGATTTACAGGACTTTTCTCTCTGCATTTTTCAAGCAATCCCAGAATGGAATCCGGACTAAGGTGTGAACCTATCCTTACTAATATTAATACCACTATTTCTGCTCCTGCTACTAATACGGATACTATTACTACCACTCTTACTACTAATATGCCTCCTGCTGGTGCCTCTACTGCTATTATTATTAATACTAACACTGCCATTGCTGCTCATATGAGGGCTCGTTCACATCTGCGCCTGGTCTCCGTACTTGAGGTTTCCGTTTCCTGCCTAAAACAGATGCAGGAGACGGAAACCTGCAGGAGACTTTCTCACCCATTCATTTGAATGGGTGAGAAAGCTGTCCGGCCGTGCGCGGCGGTGAGCGTTTTGCGCTCTCCGCCGCGAAACCGGGTTTTAAAATCCGGACACAGAGTCGGACATGCAATACTCTGTGTCTGGATAAAAAAAATCCGGCCGGACCCGGTCTATGGTTTCCGTCTTCTGGCATGCAAAAGACGGAAACCATAGAACAGAGACCGTGAACGCAGGTGTGAACCTAGCATCAGTCCTACTAATATTACTACTACTACTATTATTATTATAATTATTAATGTTAATACTACTATTGGTCCTGCTGTTGCTACTATTGCAATTACTACTGTTACTTGTGCCATTACTATTACTTCTAGTACTACTATTATTACTACTATTACTTGTACAATTAATACTAATACTACTGCTGTTGCTACTTTTAATACTACTATTACTACTGCTACTATTATTACTACTACTATTGCTACCATTATACTCCTCCTTCTATTACTACTACTTATATTCCTACTACTACTACTACTACTACTACTACTACTACTACTACTACTACTACTACTTATATTCCTCCTTCTATTACTACTACTTATATTCCTCCTTCTCCTCCTACTACTACTACTTATACTTCTTCTATTACTACTAGTAATACTCCTACTACTACTTATACTTATACTCCTCCTTCTATTACTACTACTTTTATTACTACTACTACTTATATTCCTTCTACTACTACTTATTCTCCTCCTACTTCTACTATTACTACTAATACTCCTCCTCCTTCTCCCTCTACTCTTTATACTCCTGCTACTTCCACTATTATTTATAGTTCTCCTCCTACCATTACTACTACTTATATTCCTCCTACTACTATTACTACTACTAATACTCCTCCTACTATTACTACTACTTATATTCCTATCACTACTACTACTTTTACGCCTCCTTCTTTTTACTATTTATATTCCTACTACTACTACTACTACTACTACTACTACTACTTATACTCCTCCTTCTATTACTACTACTTATAGTCCTACTACTACTACTACTACTACTACTACTACTACTTATACTCCTCCTTCTATTACTACTACTTATAGTCCTACTACTACTACTACTACTACTACTACTACTACTACTACTACTACTTATACTCCTCCTTCTATTACTACTACTTATAGTCCTACTACTACTACTACTACTACTACTACTACTACTTATACTCCTCCTTCTATTACTACTACTTATATTCCTACTACTACTACTACTACTACTACTTATACTCCTCCTTCTATTACTACTACTTATATTCCTACTACTACTACTACTACAGTACTACTACTTATACTCTTCCTTCTATTACTACTACTTATATTCCTACTACTACTACTATTTATACTCCTCCTTCTAGTACTACCATTTATATTACTACTACTACTACTACTACTACTACTACTACTACTAGTCCTACTTCTACTATTTATCCTCCTCCTCCTCCTTCTACTATTTATACTACTACTACTACTACTACTACTTATATTACAACTGCTACTTATATTACTACTACTACTTATACTAGTCCTACTTCTACTATTTATACACCTCCTCCTACTTTTACTATTTATACTCTTACTCCTACTACTACTCCTACTATTAATACTACTTAAACTCTTCCTCCTTCTCCTACTCTTTATACTCCTCCCACTGTTACTGTTGTCACTGCCATTTACTCCCAGCAGGTATATATCATGATGATGATACATAAGCTACAAATAAGAAGGTTCAGGACTATATTTAAAGGTTTTGTGTTATATGCGGTATGGTAACTTTTCCACATTCAGTTCAAGATACCTGCCTTACCACACACAGCCTGCAGACAGCTGTAGCACTGTAAAGGAGCCATGTTCTGGAATCCTTTACTTTCCCTTTAAGGAGCTTGAATTTTAATTCATTCCCTCTCACCTTTCATCATAAATTCCCCTATGTGGTTACAATATTCTCATTGTTCACAACCTGTTGTCATGGAATTAATAACAGACACAGGACTTTAAGGTGTACTTCCCCTTTAAATCCACCCAGCATCTTATCTTCCCCATAATCTCATTATGCATGCAGAGCATTTCATTGTAAAACTGAATTTTAAAGAGCTTATCAAATCTGCCCAAAAGACATTGCGAAGCCGATAAGAAGTGACCTTGCAGTTGTCCATCTTTCTGACCAGTCAAACATTTTTTTTCTCTTCTATGCAAATTTCTTCCATTTTCCATAATTGTCTGTGGAATTGCTTTGTCATTAAGTTACCTATTGTTAGCGCTGCCTCCATCTAATTACAGTTATTAAACCAGTAGTGACAGGAGTATTTAGTGCGCTGGTATTAATATATTAGCATATTCAACGCAAGTCAGGGGCGATATATCCTGCAAAATGAACAAGAACACAATCTATAGAGATGGCAAGGAGGAAGACAAATGATTCTCATCTACACAAGTCAAGGGGAAACCTCTGGGGTCTGCCCAAGGAATGATGGAGTCACAAACATACTATTTAAGATGGAGAAGCTCCATTCATTTCAATGGGAGGACCAGAGATAGCTAAGTACGGTACTTCCGCCATCTACGGCACTCCACTGGTCCATCGTACCCTATTCTCCTGATAAGTGAGGGCTTGAGCAGTCGGACCCCCACTGATCCACAGGTTATCCCTTATCCTGTCTTCTTCTTCTTCATCCTCCATCTTCTTTTTCATCCTCTTCCCCCTCTTCTTCATCTTCATTCTAGTGAAGGCATAAGAGCTGATAGGAAGACAAATGGTTCTCGTCTACACAAGTCAAGAGGAAGAAAAGGGAAAACACTGGGGTCTGTACAATGAATGAGAGTGTCATATTCCTTAAAATGACTGTACTAAATTCTCCATTTCATAGTGAATAAAGGGCCCGGACTTAGGTTGGTACCACCATGACCATTCCTCATGGGTGATGGGAGCCAGAGCAGACATTGCTTGAGTTGGGAATATCTTTGTAATTATGGCAATCTCACAAAATGTATCACTCCTATCATGCAACTTTCTAGTTTTCCTAGTGCATACAATATATCACCCCCATCATTTTTGTCCCCCAGAATCTGACAAGTGAATTTTCCTATCTCTAAGCCATGTAACTTACCAGTTTATTTTTTGGCATGTGGAAGGGACAGAGCTGGTTTCAGAGACAAAATCGGTATTAAACCCACTAAGACCATTCACAAAGACTGTTTTTTATTATCAGTTGCACTGTCTGGATGACTTGACATGATGAGACTTCTGAGCCTGATTCTGTGTCTAGTAGGATTGTGTGTTTCCATCAGATTTCATTTATGGGTCACATATGAGGGACTGGGTATGGCTATGGATGAGCCTATTGTGCCACCATCTAGTCTTGGCTATACTGTGTACGGCTATGGATGAGCCTATTGTGCCACCATCTAGTCTTGGCCTGTTCTGTGTATGGCTATGGATGAGCCTATTGTGCCATCATCTAGTCTTGGCTATACTGTGTACGGCTATGGATGAGCCTATTGTGCCACCATCTAGTCTTGGCCTGTTCTGTGTATGGCTATGGATAAGCATGTTGTCGCTATGTAGTATTGGCCTGTTCTGTATTCGCCTATGGATAAGTCTGTTGGGCCACCATCTAGTCTTGGCCTGTTTCATGTGTGGCTATGGATAAGCCAGTTATGTCACCGTATAGTCTTGGCCTGTTCTGTATACGGCTATGGAAAAACCTGTTGTGCCACCATGTAGTCTTGGCCTGTTCTGTATACGACTATGGATAAGCCTGTTGTCATTATGTAGTCTTGGCCTGTTCTGTGTACGGCTATGGATAAGAATGTTGTCTTGCCATGTACTGTAGCCTCGGCCTATTCTTTGTCCCGTTTTTACAATGTTGCCGGTTGATATTTATTGGTCTCCACTCTTTGGCACTGGACTGACTGGTGTAATTTATAGAACTATTAATAGCATTTATCAATTCCTGATTATTGATAGACTGTGGTGTCAGCCGCCTCCTGGAGTCGTATGTGGAGTGAAGCACAGAGTGGGGAGCTCTGCAGACAGTCAATCGACAAGCCATGGATCATTCTACAAGAAGCACTTTGTCAGGATAAATGGTTCACGAAAATGAACTGCATTTTGGGAGTAGTTTAATTCACTTTCTATGAATGAATTAGTTGCATGCAGATGGTGTAACAAGACGGCGCCGAGCAAGTGTTATTATGTGACTGATATATCCTGATCCTCGCCCGGCTGCCTCTGAGACACTGCTGGAAATATAAATATTGGTATTCTTAGTACTGGGATTAGTGATAGTAAATATCTACAGAAAGAAGAAGAAATAACAATAATAAATAATCAAAATATATACAAACAATAGCAAATAACATCCTCGTTTTCCTCCTCTTCTATTTCTTCATCCTGTTCCCCTTCTTCTTATCTTTCCTCCCTCCTTTGTCCTTTTTGTCTACTTCTTTCTCCTCCTTCTTTTTGTTGTTTTATTGTCCACCATCTTGTCCACTTCTTGTCACTTTTCTCTACTCCCCCTCCTTCTCCTTCCTTTGCCCCTTCTTTCTATATCTTTTCTCCTTCCACTTCTTCCCACTCTTTCTCCTTCCTCTACCTCTTCCTTTCGTCCTCCTGTTCTTCTTCCTCCTCTCCTCCCTCCTGTCCTCCTTCCTCTTCCTTTTTGTTATCCTGTCCTCCTTCCTCTCCCTCTTCTTCCCATTCATTCACTTTACAGTTAGGCCCGGTTCACATCTGCGCTCAGGTCTCCATTCGGGCAGTCCACTTGGGGACCCCACAAACAAAAACCCATACGCATTAAAAAGCGGTTACCTAAGGAAACCCGCGGCCCGTCTATTGGGGGGGTCCCCAAGTGGACACCCTGAATGGAAACCCAAACACAGATGTGAACTAGACCTTACTCCACCAAGTTGTGTTCTCAGAACTTACTCAAGGATAGAGTTGAACGATCGAGATGGGAAAAGATCAAATTCCGATCAGTGATCGAGCAAATTTCACGATTGCGATCAGAATTCCGATCCCGATCTTTTTAGGTGGGATCGAGGTCTCACATTAGTTCCGACAATGCTTGGCTACTGGCAAAGCATTGTGGGAAAAGCTAACATGTAGGGTTGAGTGATTGGGATTGAGGGATCGGGAAAGAACGGATCAAGCATATTTCACGATCACAATCGGAATCGAGATCGGCTGGAAAATGATTGAAAATCGGATTTTAAAAATGATCCTGAAATGTCAAGATCGGCTCAACCCCACTCAAGGCCCTTACTAAAAATGGTTACACCCAATAATTTTAGCTGAATCAGTCCACTATCCCATAGTTGTCAATACTCTCAGGAAATGGACAGGAGGGGGGAGGGGGAAACCAAAAAGGAGAAGGGTATGTAATGAACCCCCAAAGTCGACATTTTGCGTTGATCCTTGGTTGGGACAGGTGCATTTCCAGTTGTGGGTGAGACCAGAGCCTCTTGACTACTCTGATAGGAAGCAGGGGGAAAGTATTGGGCACTTCAAATTTTAGGGCTCAGCTTTTGTTCTTCTGCCTCTTCGTCCAGTAATGGCAGACTTACTTAAGTGTGAACAGTCTCCGTAATTGACCTGTATGTGAATATGACTAGACCATCATTAGGGCGCCGTGGAGTGACGCGCTGCCTCCGAATTATAGGTAAAGCAAGCGTCAGTAGAAGAAAAGACAGGGAATCGATGAAGTCTCAGAAAAAACACCTTGACGGGTCTGTAAAATGCTTCAAGCTTTTTAAAGGTCACAGTAAACACAGAATTCCTGAAAACACCCGGCGTTAGGTGGGCGAAAAGCGTTCTGTCTCATGTTTGTCAAAGATAAAAAAAAATCTCACCATTATATTATTTTACTTTCGATCCTGACCTATAAAGCCCTGTGTGTTATACTGTGCGGTATATGACGCCACATAGCGGCCAGTGCCTCCCCCCATTTAAAGGGCAGCACACCTCTTTGCCGTGGCCGCCTCTTCTGTGTTTACAGATACAATGTTACAATGTATCAGCCTGTATTCTAGAAGGAGCCGCGACCTCTTCACATTTGTCCAATCCCCTTGAAGGACACAAGGTGAAGCTTCTGCCATTGTTTCAATAATTTTCATTAGTGAACGGCGTACGTGAGAAATCAGCCTGGTCCCGACAATAAAGACGAAGCCTCCTGATTAGCAATTTCTGTAGTTTTTAATTATGCAGAGTGCTCAGACATTTTTATTTGATAATCATCCACTGATATTAAAATCTTGACACTATTGACCCGCCGGCTCTATTGTCGCAGTAAGGATTAGTGTAGTGTGAGGCGAGCCGCTTTGATGAGCGATGGAGGAGACAAAACGCTAAGGTCACTGTCATCCAATGTATTTATTATCATTAGCAAAGTATATAGAGCCGCATGCTACTATAACCAAGTCACTGGCATCCTTGACACCTAGATTGTAAGCTCAGTGGTCACAGCTCCATAGCACGATGACATTAACACAAATAGAGCAAAAAGCAGGGCACTCACCAGGCAGCGTGTCGTAAAACAGAAATCTTTATTTCATATCTTCTAAAAGTTCCAGTGCATCAGAACAAAGTGGGGGAAGACACAAAAAGTTCAAGCGACGATCGTTTCATGCGATATGCATTTCATCAGGCTTGCATATCACAATGACATTATGTACGGGGTGACGTTGAGCCCCTCCTGGGGACCACATCATTAGTAATACTGCCAAAATCATGGGGCAGATTCATTAACCCAAATAGTTAGACAGGGAAGACTTAGACCAGACTGTGTGAGTATCTGCCAGATCTATCACAGTGACTGATACTCCATGATAAAGTCTGCGGTATCTGTGTAGTCTAAGTCTATACATCTATTCTTTGGGACACTCAATCACTACTTAAACTATACCCCGTACTCCTAGACAAAGCCAAAAAAGTGTCTGAAACACTTACAATCAACAATAGATCTCTCTCCTATCTATCTATCTATCTATCTATCTATCTATCTATCTATCGCCTATCTTCTATCTATCCATCTATCATCTATCTATCTATCTATCTATCTATCTATCTATCTATCACATATCTATGTGTCTATCTATCATCTATCCATCTCATTATCTATCTATCTATCTATCTATCTATCTATCTATCTATCTATCTATCATCTATCTCCTATCTATCTATCCATCTATTATCTATCTATCTATCTATCTATCTATCTATCTATCTATCTATCTATCATCTATCCATCTCATTATCTATCTATCTATCTATCTATCTATCTATCTATCTATCTATCTATCTCCTATCTATCTCTCTATATCTATCTATCTATCTATCTATCTATCTATCTTTCTGTCTGTCTGTCTGTCTGTCTGTCTGTCTGTCGGTCTGTCTATCTATCTATTATCTATCTTACATCTATCTCCTATCTATCTATCTATCTATCTATCTCCTATCTATCTATATCCTATCTATCTATCTATCTATCTATCTATCTATCTATCTATCTCCTATCTATCTATCTCCTATCTATCTATCTATCTATCTATCTCCTATTTATCTATCTATCTATCTATCTATCTATCTATCTATCTATCTAGCTATCTGTCTCCTATCTATCTATCTATCTATCTATCTCCTATCTATCTCTCTATATCTATCTATCTATCTATCTATCTATCTATCTATCTATCTATCTGTCTGTCTGTCTGTCTGTCTGTCTGTCTGTCTGTCTGTCTGTCGGTCTGTCTGTCTGTCTATCTATCTATTATCTATCTTACATCTATCTCCTATCTATCTATCTATCTATCTATCTATCTATCTATCTATCTATATCCTATCTATCTATCTATCTATCTATCTATCTATCTATCTCCTATCTATCTATATCCTATCTATCTATCTATCTATCTATCTATCTATCTATATCCTATCTATCTATCTATCTATCTATCTATCTATCCATCTCCTTATCTATCTATCTATCTATCTATCTATCTATCTATCTATCTATCTATCTATCTCCTAGCTATCTCTCTATATCTATCTATCTATCTATCTATCTATCTATCTATCTATCTATCTATCTATCTATCTTTCTGTCTGTCTGTCTATCGGTCTGTCTATCTATCTATTATCTATCTTACATCTATCTCCTATCTATCTATCTATCTATCTATCTATCTATCTATCTATCTATCTATCTATCTATCTCCTATCTATCTATATCCTATCTATCTATCTATCTATCTATCTATCTATCTATATCCTATCTATCTATCTATCTATCTATCTATCTATCTCCTATCTATCTATCTCCTATCTATCTATCTATCTATCTATCTATCTATCTATCTCTCTCCTATCTATCTATCTATCTATCTATCTATCTATCTATCTATCTAGCTATCTGTCTTCTATCTATCTATCTATCTATCTATCTATCTATCTCCTATCTATCTCTCTATATCTATCTATCTATCTATCTATCTATCTATCTGTCTGTCTGTCTGTCTGTCTGTCTGTCTGTCTGTCTGTCGGTCTGTCTGTCTGTCTGTCTATCTATCTATTATCTATCTTACATCTATCTCCTATCTATCTATCTATCTATCTATCTATCTATCTATCTATCTATCTATCTCCTATCTATCTATCTATCTATCTATCTATCTATCTATCTCCTATCTATCTATATCCTATCTATCTATCTATCTATCTATCTATCTATCTATCTATCTATATCCTATCTATCTATCTCCTATCTATCTATCTATCTATCTATCTATCTATCTATCTCCTATCTATCTATCTATCTATCTATCTATCTATCTATCTATCTAGCTATCTATCTATCTAGCTATCTATCTAGCTATCTATCTTCTATCTATCTATCTCTAGTTGTATACCTGCCATCTCATACATTTAGGATCCTTGTGTAATAGTTTAGTTCTGCTCCTTTATCTCAGACTGGTGACTTTGCACTTTCTCTCCTTTTTATTTGTTCCTTGTTTTCCGTGTGTTTGTTCTTTGGTTCTGGTTACTGGAAATCTGCTCTGCTTGTCAGAATTTGGCAATTCATGAGAACAGTACAGCAGGGGATTGGGAAAACAGGGAGCAGGTCTGTGCGATCTCCTGTTTGTTACTGTATGTTACATATGTAATCTTCTGCTCCATCAGAACAGATGATGTGCGGGAGGAGATCTGCACCGAGAGCTTCGTGAGGAGCCAAACGCATGTTATCTATTAAAGGGTCCAAACACCCCTGAAAATAAACGTTCTGTACTATTGGTATCAATAGGGACCAACAATAATCACAAAAACAGAGGTCCTTGTAACCCATGCCTGGTGCAGAGTTGACCTCCTGTATTTATGTAGATTTGGCCCATCATGGAGGACAGTATGGAGACATACAGTATTGGGCAGAACTGACATGAATAAAGCTCTTGGGATGAGTTAGAAAATTTCCTATTCCTGTGCCTCTATTCTTTCATTGGGCTCTTCATCTCCATAGACTTCTATGGACATGTAGCCTAATACTTCAATGAACTGCAGTCCGTCTTGGAATACGGATTCAGCAGATATATCAAAGTGGGTGAGGATTTTAGGAAGACGATGAAAGGAGTCTGATACTTGGAGAATGAAGTATTTTCCTCTGATAATATATATTACAGTTTATTATATTTCCTTGTACTATTGTTTTATATAAGGTTTGCTGAAAATTAATATCGCTCCACTTTGCATGGGTCCTGACACCAGAGACAAATTTTGTACAATCCTCCAATTTTATCTGAGTGTCAGTAATATCTGGGTCTGGTACATCCTCCGCGCCCCATAATAGCACCATTGCTGGCTAATACTTGGGATTACTAGAGGGCAGGTCGTAGACTTGTATCTATGTATAGTGCATAGTATATAGTGTATAGGCTGCCCCAGTGTGTGCAGATAACCCCTATCATCCATGCTGATCGTACAGGACTAGATGTATTCTACAATAGCTTCCCTCTCATGGCGGCCGCTTCCCTCTTATATGTGACCCCTGTTTGTGTCTTCTACATTACAAGTTTATATATAGCAAGAAAAGAAGCTGGAAAAGGTTTTATTCTCCAGGAGACAACAATGGGCCATTTAAAGGATCTTGTGAGATGGCGACAATTGTTGCTGTGAAAAAACGAAAAGCACTAGAAGCCATTACATGTAATCTCTGTGTTCTCACAGATGTATTGTCCTTGTATTATAGCGCTCACAGGAATACAGAGACGTCTTCTGTTTCTGCAGGACATTGTACGTTTTGTCCTGGTCAGATTTCCAGCCATTGCTTTGTAGATTATGGGCCCTGAAGCAGAATCTGGCCCAGGGTCCCGGTCACCATGTACCATTGAGAATACTGGTGGTTTCCAATGTGGCTCAATCACCAGGGTGTGGGGACAAATGTGGTCCCATACAGCAAACAATATGAAAATGGCCCCTGACTAAGAAGCAAAAGCAAGAATTCACAGTGTTATTGGCCCAAAATGTCCTGGAATATCAGAATTGTTTTGCATTTCTATTCAAAAATCAGCCTCAATCATATAATGGTAGACTCACAGATATCCCAGACCCTGCGTTGACACAATCGGCTCTGCTGCACCGTTATCTACAGATATGAGTAGAGGAATACAATACAAGGCATTTACATCGCTACATTTCTTAATAAAGTGTCTGTGGCAGAATATATTGTATTCTAGACCTGCTCAATAGGTCACTCCCAACTGGAGATGAGCAAAGCGATTTGTAACAAGCTGGGTTTGTCACTATGGGGAAACTGGAGGGGAACCTTATACTGTGGGGAAACTGGAGGGGGGCATTATACTGTGGGGAAACTGGAGGGGGGCATTATACTGTGGAGACAGCTGGAGGGGGACAATATACTGTGGGGAAACTGGAGGGGGGCATTATACTGTGGGGAAACTGGAGGGGCGCATTATACTGTGGAGACAGCTGGAGGGGGACAATATACTGTGGGGAAACTGGAGGGGGACAATATACTGTGGGGAAACTGGAGGTGGACAATATACTGTGGGGAAACTGGAGGGGGGCATTATACTGTGTGGAAACTGGAGGGGGACAATATACTGTGGGGAAACTGGAGGGGGGCATTATACTGTGGGGAAACTGGAGGGGGACGTTATACTGTGGGGACAGCTGGAAGGGGACAATATACTGTGGGGAAATTGGAGGAGGATGTTATACTGCGGGGACAGCTGGAAGGGGACAATATACTGTGGGGACAGCTGGAGGAGGACAATATACTGTGGGGAAACTGGAGGGGGACATTATACTGTGGAGACAGCTGGAGGGGAACAATATACTGTGGGGAAACTGGAGGGGGGCAATATACTGTGGGGAAACTGGAGGGGGACATTATACTGTGGGGAAACTGGAGGGGAACAATATACTGTAGGTCAACTGGATGGGGGACACTATACTGTGGGGACAGCTGGAGGGGGACAATATACTGTGGGGAAACTGGAGAAGGACGTTATACTGTGGGGAAACTGTAGGGGGACAATATACTGTAGGTCAACTGGAGGAGGCATTATGGAGGGGTAGCTGAAGTGGATATTATACTGTGCAGGCAGCTGGAGGAGGACGTTATACTATAGGCTGACCGGAGGGAGGTATTATACTGTGGAAGTAGCTAGAACATTAAACTGTGGGGCATCTAAAGGGAGACATTATACCATTGGGCAATTGGAGAGGGGCATTATACTGTGGGAGCAACTGGAGGGGGTCTTTATACTATGCTAATACCTGGAGGGGGTCTTTATACTATGCTAATACCTGGAGGGGGACGTTAACAAAAATCTCCAGTTTGTCTGGACCCAAGATATTTAGGGCTCACTACCCATGAACCATTATTATACTCCGGGTTCTCTCCAGACCCCAGAATTGAATAATCAGAGGCTCAGGGGAGATGCACTGATACTCATCTTCCCTCACCTCTCCTGGGCATCCTCTGTGGCTTCCCCATGGGCATCTTTGGTCGTCTTCAGGTCTCCTGGATGACATAAGCAAGCAGAATGACGTCACCATGTGACCACTGTGGCTGGATGAAGACTGAAGATGACCATGAAGGAGCAATGGGTGTCACAAAGGAGCCCAGAAGAGGTGAGGGAAGGTGAGTTTTTATTTCCCCATGAACCTCCACTTAATATATTATGGGATCTAAAGAGAACACAGAGAATAGTAACAGCACCAACGGTTTGGACCGAACCTCACAAACTCGCTCAACTCTACTTGCAACTATGTGGTTGTAAATAGCTATGGCGTTCTCCACTTTGCCAATAGTCAAGGATTAGAGATGAGCGAACACTAAAATGTTCGAGGTTCGAAATTCGATTCGAACAGCCGCTCAATGTTCGTGTGTTCGAATGGGTTTCGAACCCCATTATAGTCTATGGGGAACAGATACTCGTTAAGGGGGAAACCCAAATCCGTGTCTGGAGGGTCACCAAGTCCACTATGACACCCCAGGAAATGATGCCAACACCTCTGGAATGACACTGGGACAGCAGGGGAAGCATGTCTGGGGGCATCTAACACACCAAAGACCCTCTATTACCCCAACATCACAGCCTAACAACTACACACTTTACACACTCAATACCACCTCTCTGACAGTAGGAAAACACCTTGAAACATGTGTATTTGGCACTTGCAGTGAGGAGAGCTTGTCACCAGCAGTGAATTTGGCCCTTGTAGTAAGTTGAGGTTGGCACCAACATTTGTTTTGAAAATCAGGGTGGATTGAGCCTCTAACCAGCAGAGTTTGGGCAAATTCATGGTGGAGGGAGCCTCTAAACACCCCAGTTTGGGCAAATTCATGGTGGAGGGAGCCTCTAAAAACCCCAGTTTGGACCAATTCATGGTGGAGGGAGCCTCTAAAAAACCCAGTTTGGACCAATTCATGGTGGAGGGAGCCTCTAACCAGCCCAGTTTGGGCAAATTCATGGTGGAGGGAGCCTCTAAACACCCCAGTTTGGGCAAATTCATGGTGGAGGGAGCCTCTAACCAGCCCAGTTTGGACCAATTAATGGTGGAGGGAGCCGCTAAACAGCCCAGTTTGGGCAAATTCATGGTGGAGGGAGCCTCTAAACAGCCCAGTTTGGGCAAATTCATGGTGGAGGGAGCCTCTAACCAGCCCAGTTTGGACCAATTAATGGTGGAGGGAGCCTCTAACCACCCCAGTTTGGACCAATTCATGGTGGAGGGAGCCTCTAAACAGCCAAGTTTGGACCAATTCATGGTGGAGGGAGCCTCTAAAAACCCCAGTTTGGACCAATTCATGGTGGAGGGAGCCTCTAATCAGCCCAGTTTGGGCAAATTCATGGTGGAGGGAGCCTCTAACCAGCCCAGTTTGGACCAATTAATGGTGGAGGGAGCCGCTAAACAGCCCAGTTTGGGCAAATTCATGGTGGAGGGAGCCTCTAAACAGCCCAGTTTGGACCAATTCATGGTGGAGGGAGCCTCTAAAAAACCCAGTTTGGACCAATTCATGGTGGAGGGAGCCTCTAAACAGCCCAGTTTGGGCAAATTCATGGTGGAGGGAGCCTCTAAACAGCCCAGTTTGGGCAAATTCATGGTGGAGGGAGCCTCTAACCAGCCCAGTTTGGACCAATTAATGGTGGAGGGAGCCTCTAAACAGCCAAGTTTTGGGAAATTCATGGTGGAGGGAGCCTCTAACCAGCCCAGTTTGGACCAATTCATGGTGGAGGGAGCCTCTAAACAGCCCAGTTTGGGCAAATTCATGGTAGAGGGAGCCTCTAAAAAACCCAGTTTGGACCAATTCATGGTGGAGGGAGCCTCTAACCAGCCCAGTTTGGACCAATTAATGGTGGAGGGAGCCTCTAAACAGCCAAGTTTGGACCAATTCATGGTGGAGGGAGCCTCTAAAAACCCCAGTTTGGACCAATTCATGGTGGAGGGAGCCTCTAACCAGCCCAGTTTGGGCAAATTCATGGTGGAGGGAGCCTCTAAACAGCCCAGTTTGGGCAAATTCATGGTGGAGGGAGCCTCTAACCAGCCCAGTTTGGACCAATTAATGGTGGAGGGAGCCTCTAACCAGCCCAGTTTGGACCAATTAATGGTGGAGGGAGCCTCTAACCACCCCAGTTTGGACCAATTCATGGTGGAGGGAGCCTCTAAACAGCCAAGTTTGGACCAATTCATGGTGGAGGGAGCCTCTAAAAACCCCAGTTTGGACCAATTCATGGTGGAGGGAGCCTCTAACCAGCCCAGTTTGGGCAAATTCATGGTGGAGGGAGCCTCTAAACAGCCCAGTTTGGGCAAATTCATGGTGGAGGGAGCCTCTAACCAGCCCAGTTTGGACCAATTAATGGTGGAGGGAGCCGCTAAACAGCCCAGTTTGGGCAAATTCATGGTGGAGGGAGCCTCTAAACAGCCCAGTTTGGGCAAATTCATGGTGGAGGGAGCCTCTAACCAGCCCAGTTTGGACCAATTAATGGTGGAGGGAGCCTCTAAACAGCCAAGTTTTGGGAAATTCATGGTGGAGGGAGCCTCTAACCAGCCCAGTTTGGACCAATTCATGGTGGAGGGAGCCTCTAAACAGCCCAGTTTGGGCAAATTCATGGTGGAGGGAGCCTCTAAAAAACCCAGTTTGGACCAATTCATGGTGGAGGGAGCCTCTAACCAGCCCAGTTTGGACCAATTAATGGTGGAGGGAGCCTCTAAACAGCCAAGTTTGGACCAATTCATGGTGGAGGGAGCCTCTAAAAACCCCAGTTTGGACCAATTCATGGTGGAGGGAGCCTCTAACCAGCCCAGTTTGGACCAATTCATGGTGGAGGGAGCCTCTAAACAGCCCAGTTTGGGCAAATTCATGGTGGAGGGAGCCTCTAAAAAACCCAGTTTGGACCAATTCATGGTGGAGGGAGCCTCTAACCAGCCCAGTTTGGACCAATTAATGGTGGAGGGAGCCTCTAACCAGCCCAGTTTGGACCAATTAATGGTGGAGGGAGCCTCTAACCACCCCAGTTTGGACCAATTCATGGTGGAGGGAGCCTCTAAACAGCCAAGTTTGGACCAATTCATGGTGGAGGGAGCCTCTAAAAACCCCAGTTTGGACCAATTCATGGTGGAGGGAGCCTCTAACCAGCCCAGTTTGGGCAAATTCATGGTGTAGGGAGCCTCTAAACAGCCCAGTTTGGGCAAATTCATGGTGGAGGGAGCCTCTAACCAGCCCAGTTTGGACCAATTAATGGTGGAGGGAGCCGCTAAACAGCCCAGTTTGGGCAAATTCATGGTGGAGGGAGCCTCTAAACAGCCCAGTTTGGGCAAATTCATGGTGGAGGGAGCCTCTAACCAGCCCAGTTTGGACCAATTAATGGTGGAGGGAGCCTCTAAACAGCCAAGTTTTGGGAAATTCATGGTGGAGGGAGCCTCTAACCAGCCCAGTTTGGACCAATTCATGGTGGAGGGAGCCTCTAAACAGCCCAGTTTGGGCAAATTCATGGTGGAGGGAGCCTCTAAAAAACCCAGTTTGGACCAATTCATGGTGGAGGGAGCCTCTAACCAGCCCAGTTTGGACCAATTAATGGTGGAGGGAGCCTCTAAACAGCCAAGTTTTGGGAAATTCATGGTGGAGGGAGCCTCTAACCAGCCCAGTTTGGACCAATTCATGGTGGAGGGAGCCTCTAAACAGCCCAGTTTGGGCAAATTCATGGTGGAGGGAGCCTCTAAAAAACCCAGTTTGGACCAATTCATGGTGGAGGGAGCCTCTAACCAGCCCAGTTTGGACCAATTAATGGTGGAGGGAGCCTCTAAACAGCCAAGTTTGGACCAATTCATGGTGGAGGGAGCCTCTAAAAACCCCAGTTTGGACCAATTCATGGTGGAGGGAGCCTCTAACCAGCCCAGTTTGGACCAATTCATGGTGGAGGGAGCCTCTAAAAACCCCAGTTTGGACCAATTCATGGTGGAGGGAGCCTCTAACCAGCCCAGTTTGGGCAAATTCATGGTGGAGGGAGCCTCTAAACAGCCCAGTTTGGGCAAATTCATGGTGGAGGGAGCCTCTAACCAGCCCAGTTTGGACCAATTAATGGTGGAGGGAGCCGCTAAACAGCCCAGTTTGGGCAAATTCATGGTGGAGGGAGCCTCTAAACAGCCCAGTTTGGGCAAATTCATGGTGGAGGGAGCCTCTAACCAGCCCAGTTTGGACCAATTAATGGTGGAGGGAGCCTCTAAACAGCCAAGTTTTGGGAAATTCATGGTGGAGGGAGCCTCTAACCAGCCCAGTTTGGACCAATTCATGGTGGAGGGAGCCTCTAAACAGCCCAGTTTGGGCAAATTCATGGTGGAGGGAGCCTCTAAAAAACCCAGTTTGGACCAATTCATGGTGGAGGGAGCCTCTAACCAGCCAAGTTTGGACCAATTAATGGTGGAGGGAGCCTCTAAACAGCCAAGTTTGGACCAATTCATGGTGGAGGGAGCCTCTAAAAACCCCAGTTTGGACCAATTCATGGTGGAGGGAGCCTCTAACCAGCCCAGTTTGGACCAATTAATGGTGGAGGGAGCCTCTAAACAGCCAAGTTTGGACCAATTCATGGTGGAGGGAGCCTCTAAAAACCCCAGTTTGGACCAATTCATGGTGGAGGGAGCCTCTAACCAGCCCAGTTTGGGCAAATTCATGGTGGAGGGAGCCTCTAAACAGCCCAGTTTGGGCAAATTCATGGTGGAGGGAGCCTCTAACCAGCCCAGTTTGGACCAATTAATGGTGGAGGGAGCCTCTAACCAGCCCAGTTTGGACCAATTAATGGTGGAGGGAGCCTCTAACCACCCCAGTTTGGACCAATTCATGGTGGAGGGAGCCTCTAAACAGCCAAGTTTTGGGAAATTCATGGTGGAGGGAGCCTCTAACCAGCCCAGTTTGGACCAATTCATGGTGGAGGGAGCCTCTAAACAGCCCAGTTTGGGCAAATTCATGGTGGAGGGAGCCTCTAAAAAACCCAGTTTGGACCAATTCATGGTGGAGGGAGCCTCTAACCAGCCCAGTTTGGACCAATTAATGGTGGAGGGAGCCTCTAAACAGCCAAGTTTGGACCAATTCATGGTGGAGGGAGCCTCTAAAAACCCCAGTTTGGACCAATTCATGGTGGAGGGAGCCTCTAACCAGCCCAGTTTGGACCAATTAATGGTGGAGGGAGCCTCTAAACAGCCAAGTTTGGACCAATTCATGGTGGAGGGAGCCTCTAAAAACCCCAGTTTGGACCAATTCATGGTGGAGGGAGCCTCTAACCAGCCCAGTTTGGGCAAATTCATGGTGGAGGGAGCCTCTAAACAGCCCAGTTTGGGCAAATTCATGGTGGAGGGAGCCTCTAACCAGCCCAGTTTGGACCAATTAATGGTGGAGGGAGCCTCTAACCAGCCCAGTTTGGACCAATTAATGGTGGAGGGAGCCTCTAACCACCCCAGTTTGGACCAATTAATGGTGGAGGGAGCCTCTAAACAGCCAAGTTTGGACCAATTCATGGTGGAGGGAGCCTCTAAAAACCCCAGTTTGGACCAATTCATGGTGGAGGGAGCCTCTAACCAGCCCAGTTTGGGCAAATTCATGGTGGAGGGAGCCTCTAAACAGCCCAGTTTGGGCAAATTCATGGTGGAGGGAGCCTCTAACCAGCCCAGTTTGGACCAATTAATGGTGGAGGGAGCCTCTAACCAGCCCAGTTTGGACCAATTAATGGTGGAGGGAGCCTCTAACCACCCCAGTTTGGACCAATTCATGGTGGAGGGAGCCTCTAAACAGCCAAGTTTGGACCAATTCATGGTGGAGGGAGCCTCTAAAAACCCCAGTTTGGACCAATTCATGGTGGAGGGAGCCTCTAACCAGCCCAGTTTGGGCAAATTCATGGTGGAGGGAGCCTCTAAACAGCCCAGTTTGGGCAAATTCATGGTGGAGGGAGCCTCTAACCAGCCCAGTTTGGACCAATTAATGGTGGAGGGAGCCGCTAAACAGCCCAGTTTGGGCAAATTCATGGTGGAGGGAGCCTCTAACCAGCAGAGTTGTGGGAAAGCAGGGTGGAGGGAGCCTCTAACCAGCAGAGTTGGTGGAAATCAGGGTGGAGGGAGCCTCTAACCAGCAGAGTTGGGGGAAATCATGTTGGAGGGAGCCTAGTATTAGCAGAATTGTGCAACGCTTATGGTGGATGAGTATGAGGATGCGGAGGAATTGGAGAGGTTGAGTACAGACATGGAGTTTCATGTTGGGGTGCTTTACACAGGTGGGCACAAAAATGAAGGCTCTATCCAGTGGTGGTTCATTTTTATCAAAGTGAGCCGGTCGGCACTCTCAGCTGACAGACGGGTGCGCTTGTCAGTGATGATGCCACCGGCTGCACTGAACACCCTCTCAGATAGGACGCTGGCGGCAGGACAGGACAGCACCTCCAAGGCATATAGGGCAAGTTCAAGCCACAGGTCCAACTTCGACACCCAATACGTGTAGGGCGCAGAGGGGTCGGAGAGGACAGGGCTGTGGTCGGAAAGGTATTCCCGCAACATGCGCCTATACTTCTCACGCCTGGTGACACTAGGACCCTCCGTGGCGGCACTTTGGCGAGGGGGTGCCATCAAGGTGTCCCAGACCTTAGACAGTGTGCCCCTCGTTTGTGTGGACCGGTGAGAACTTGGTTGCCTACTGGAGGAACTGCCCTCCCTGCCACCAACGTCACATGCTGGAAACATCTCCATCATATTCTGCACCAATTGCCTGTGGCAAGCATTGATGCGATTGGCCCTCCCCTCTACCGGAATAAAAGACGAGATGTTGTTTTTATACCAGGGGTCAAGGATAGCAAAGATCCAGTACTGGTTGTCCTCCATGATTTTGACAATACGCTTGTCGGTTGTTAAGCACCCCAACATGAACTCAGCCATGTCTGCCACAGTGTTAGTTGGCATGACTCCTCTGGCCCCACCGGAAAGTTCAATCTCCATTTCCTCCTCATCCTCCATGTCTACCCATCCGCGCTGCAACAATGGGACGATTCGAAGTTGCCCGGAAGCCTCCTGTATCACCATCACATCATCGGACAACTCTTCTTCCTCCTCCTCCTCCTCCTCCTCCTCCTCCTCCATTAAACGCAGTGAAGTGGACAGATGTGTGGACCTACTCTCCAGCTGTGACGGATCGGATGCTATCCCTAACTCCTCTGTGTGATCTGAGTTATCCCTGATGTCAATCAGGGATTCTCTCAGAACACACAAGAGCGGGATTGTAAGGCTCACCATCGCATCCTCAGAGCTCACCCTCCTTGTGGACTCCTCAAAGACCCGTAGGATGTCACAAAGGTCTCTCATCCATGGCCACTCATGGATGTGAAACTGAGGCAGCTGACTTTGTGGCACCCTAGGGTTTTGTAGCTGGTATTCCATCAAAGGTCTCTGCTGCTCAACCACTCTATTCAACATCTGAAACGTTGAGTTCCAGCGTGTGGGGACGTCGCACAAAAGCCGGTGTTGTGGCACATGCAGGCGTTGCTGGAGAGATTTTAAGCTAGCAGCGGCTACTGTCGACTTGCGAAAGTGGGCGCACATGCGCCGCACTTTCACCAGTAGCTCTGGAACATTGGGGTAGCTCTTTAGGAAACGTTGCACCACTAGGTTGAAGACGTGGGCCAGGCATGGAACATGTTGGAGTCCGGCAAGCTCCAGAGCTGCTACCAGGTTCCGGCCGTTATCACAAACGACCATGCCTGGGCCCAGGTGCAGCGGCTCAAACCATATTGCCGTCTCATCGAGGAGGGCATCCCTCACCTCGGAGGCAGTGTGCTGTCTGTCCCCCAAGCTGATCAGCTTCAGCACAGCCTGCTGACGTCTACCAACGCCAGTGCTGCAACGTTTCCAACTCGTAGCTGGGGTCAATCTAACAGCGGAGGAGGAGGCGGTGGCGGAGGAGGAGGCGGTGGCGGAGGAGGAGGCGGTAGAGGAGGAGGAGGAGGGGGGTGTTCTTCTCGTGTCCCTGCCAGGAATGTTAGGCGGGGAGACGAGGTACACCGGGCCAGTTTGGGAAGCAGTCCCAGCCTCAACTACATTCACCCAGTGTGCCGTCAGTGAAATGTAGCGTCCCTGTCCGCATGCACTTGTCCACGCGTCGGTGGTCAAGTGGACCTTTGTGCAAAGCGCGGAACTAAGGGCCCGCCTGATGTTGAGTGACACGTGCTGGTGCAAGGCGGGGACGGCACACCGGGAGAAGTAGTGACGGCTAGGGACGGCATAGCGAGGTGCCGCAGTTGCCATCAGGTCCAGGAAGGCGGGAGTTTCAACAAGCCGGAACGCCAACATCTCATGGGCCAGCAGTTTAGCGATGTTGGCGTTCAAGGCTTGCGCGTGTGGGTGGTTAGCAGTGTATTTCTGCCGCCGCTCCAATGTCTGAGAGATGGTGGGTTGTTGTAAAGAAACGCCTGATGGTGCCTTTGATGGTGCAGGAGAAGGAGATAAGACAGGACCAGGGGAGGATGAGGTAGAAGTCAACAAAGTGGCGGAGGCAGATGAAGTGGTGTCCTGGCTCGTCCTCTGGAGTGCATCGCCAGCACAGTCAGCAGTGGCAGTGGCAGAGGCAGAGGCAGTGGCAGAGGCAGTGGCAGTGGCGTGAACGGCAGGCGGCCTTTGTCCTGCCGTTGCTGCCTGCCACTGATTCCAGTGCTTGGATTCCAAATGACGGCGCATTGAAGTGGTGGACAGGTTGCTCTTCTCAGAGCCCCTAATCAATTTCGAGAGGCAAATTGTGCAGACAACACTATATCTGTCCTCGGCGCATTCCTTGAAAAAACTCCACACCTTCGAGAAACGTGCCCTCGAGGTGGGAGTTTTTCGGGGCTGGGTACGAACTGGAACATCTTGGGAGATTCCGGGTGTGGCCTGGCTTCGCCTAAGCTGCTGACCTCTGCCTCTGCCTCTAGCTACCCTTTTTGGTGCTGCACCTGCCTCAACATCCACACTACTTTCCCCGCTTGACATCCCCCCTGTCCAGGTCGGGTCAGTGTCCTCATCATCCACCACTTCCTCTTCCAACTCCTGTCTCATCTCCTCCTCCCGCACAATGCGCCGGTCAACTGGATGCCCTGACGGCAACTGCGTCACATCATCGTCGATGAGGGTGGGTTGCTGGTCATCCACCACCAAATCGAACGGAGATGGAGGAGACTCTAGTGTTTGAGCATCTGGACACAGATGCTCCTCTGTTAGGTTCGTGGAATCGTGACGTGGAGAGGCAGGTTGAGGGACAATGAAAGGAGCGGAGAACAGCTCTGGGGAGCAGGGACAGTTTGGGTTATTGTTCTGTAAAGCTTCGGAATTTTGGGAGGAAGGAAGACAAGACTGTTGGGTAATAGGAGGAGAGGAGGCAGAGTCTGACTGGCTGCTGGACAATGTGCTGTAAGCGTTCTCTGACAGCCATTGCAAGACCTGTTCCTGGTTCTCGGGCCTACTAAGGTTTGTACCCTGCAGTTTAGTTAATGTGGCAAGCAACCCTGGCACTGTGGAGTGGCGCAATGCTTGCTGCCCCACAGGAGTAGGCACGGGCGCCCTGTGGCTTCACTGCTACCTTGCTCCCCAGAACCATTCCCCCGACCTCGCCCACGGCCTCGTCCACGTCCCTTTCCGGGAGCCTTGCGCATTTTGAATTCCTAGTTAGAAATTGGCACTGTATACCAGTAGTAAAAATTGTGGGTGCACGTAACCCCAATATATTCTTTGAATTCCCAGTCAGACACTGGCACTATATGGCAGTAGCAAGAAATGAGGGTATTTGTATTCCCAATATATTCTTTGAATTCCCAGTCAGACAATGGCACTGTATACCAGTAGTAAAAATTGTGGGTGCACGTAACCCCAATATATTCTTTGAATTACCAGTCAGAAACTGGCACTATATGGCAGTAGCAAGAAATGAGGGTATTTGTATTCCCAATATATTCTTTGAATTCCCAGTCAGACAATGGCACTGTATACCAGTAGTAAAAATTGTGGGTGCACGTAACCACAATATATTCTTTGAATTACCAGTCAGAAACTGGCACTATATGGCAGTAGCAAGAAATGAGGGTATTTATAACCCCAATATATTCTTTGAATTCCCAGTCAGACAATGGCACTGTATACCAGTAGTAAAAATTGTGGGTGCACGTAACCCCAATATATTCTTTGAATTACCAGTCAGACACTGGCACTATATGGCAGTAGCAAGAAATGAGGGTATTTGTATTCCCAATATATTCTTTGAATTCCCAGTCAGACACTGGCACTATATGGCAGTAGCAAGAAATGAGGGTATTTGTATTCCCAATATATTCTTTGAATTCCCAGTCAGACAATGGCACTGTATACCAGTAGTAAAAATTGTGGGTGCACGTAACCCCAATATATTCTTTGAATTCCCAGTCAGACACTGGCACTATATGGCAGTAGCAAGAAATGAGGGTATTTGTATTCCCAATATATTCTTTGAATTCCCAGTCAGACAATGGCACTGTATACCAGTAGTAAAAATTGTGGGTGCACGTAACCCCAATATATTCTTTGAATTCCCAGTCAGACACTGGCACTATATGGCAGTAGCAAGAAATGAGGGTATTTGTATTCCCAATATATTCTTTGAATTCCCAGTCAGACAATGGCACTGTATACCAGTAGTAAAAATTGTGGGTGCACGTAACCCCAATATATTCTTTGAATTCCCAGTCAGACACTGGCACTATATGGCAGTAGCAAGAAATGAGGGTATTTGTATTCCCAATATATTCTTTGAATTCCCAGTCAGACAATGGCACTGTATACCAGTAGTAAAAATTGTGGGTGCACGTAACCCCAATATATTCTTTGAATTCCCAGTCAGACACTGGCACTATATGGCAGTAGCAAGAAATGAGGGTATTTGTATTCCCAATATATTCTTTGAATTCCCAGTCAGACAATGGCACTGTATACCAGTAGTAAAAATTGTGGGTGCACGTAACCCCAATATATTCTTTGAATTCCCAGTCAGACACTGGCACTATATGGCAGTAGCAAGAAATGAGGGTATTTGTATTCCCAATATATTCTTTGAATTCCCAGTCAGACAATGGCACTGTATACCAGTAGTAAAAATTGTGGGTGCACGTAACCCCAATATATTCTTTGAATTCCCAGTCAGACACTGGCACTATATGGCAGTAGCAAGAAATGAGGGTATTTGTATTCCCAATATATTCTTTGAATTCCCAGTCAGACAATGGCACTGTATACCAGTAGTAAAAATTGTGGGTGCACGTAACCCCAATATATTCTTTGAATTACCAGTCAGACACTGGCACTATATGGCAGTAGCAAGAAATGAGGGTATTTGTATTCCCAATATATTCTTTGAATTCCCAGTCAGACAATGGCACTGTATACCAGTAGTAAAAATTGTGGGTGTATATAGCCCCAATTCTATTGCTAGGGGACTTGCAGGGTATTTCTGGGGTGAAGGTGGGGGGGCACACCGTTGGAACGGGTATCGGGGTATATATCGGGTATACGGGAATACACTGACAGTGTATTCCATTCAGGATCCTGGGAAAGCTGGGTTGCGGCGATTGAGCCCGTCAGTGCCACGTTACACTGACAAGCTTCTCCCTGGAATTTAGCTCTTACAAGAGCTGTTGTGGTTGTCTTCTCCTTCCTATCCTAGCCTGTCCCTGCCTACCCAGAATCTAAGCCCTAGCTAGCTGGACGGAAACCTCCGTCCTCGGTGAATTGCAAGCTCAGAATGACGCGAACCTGGGCGGCGCTGTTCTTTTAAATTAGAGGTCACATGTTTTCGGCAGCCAATGGGTTTTGCCTACTTTTCTCAACGTCACCGGTGTCGTAGTTCCTGTCCCACCTACCCTGCGCTGTTATTGGAGCAAAAAAGGCGCCAGGGAAGGTGGGAGGGGAATCGAGTAATGGCGCACTTTACCACGCGGTGTTCGATTCGATTCGAACATGCCGAACAGCCTAATATCCGATCGAACATGAGTTCGATAGAACACTGTTCGCTCATCTCTATCAAGGATCCTTTTAACAAGTACGGAATGGTCAAAGTTTCCCCTTCCTGGGGCTTCTAGTAAGTGTTCAATTTTCCTACAGCTCCTCCACAGGAGAAACTAGGCATTACACAATGTTTATGCAGATCAATGATCCATTGACTTTTGCGCCCTTGTATTCATACTCCATTGTGACTATTTGGCAGGTCCACTTTATCCGTAGTACCCCAGCCTGGTTATTCCTGACCATCATAGTGCTAGTTATTAGGTGTTTATTTGGCGGTGCTATAAATCCCATCGAGCCCTTCACAGATTAGCGTTTTCCGGATCGCATCGCTTCCTGCCGTGATAATTTGCAATATTTAAAATTAAGTTATAAATGTCTCCCGCCGGCTGCTTGGCGGTATTTATAGCTTCCTTTTTTGACTACAGTACCTTTTACGGCATGGGGGATTTTGTTTCGGAGATTGAATTATACTTTGCAGACTTGCGGAGGCCCCACAAGTCTATTCTGTGAGTTTAGCGCGGAGCGAGCTGTTCCTTCAGCTGTCTGTGTACAATATCATTTCAGGTCTGAAATTCGCCTTCTCTTTATAGGATGTGATAATTCTTGTGACATCAAGGTCAATGGCTTTACCCTACGAGAATCATGAAAAAGACCGAGCTGTCTTGTGCGGTTTATTCCGATAGCACATCAAAGCGGAGAGTGCAGGGCTGGAGCAGCGTTTTAGCCTTGTAATGTAACACCTCCCACGGAGACCGGGGCTGGATTATACCAGGGGCAGAAGGGGCAAAGTGTCCGTAATCTACTTCCCTCCGCTCCAAGCATCAGGGCTAAATAAAGTCGTCACATTCACCAATCCGTAAAACAAGACCGTGTATGGGGACTATATGATGCATTGAATTTATAGACGTTATTTGGGCGTTTTATAGTTATAGCATTTGGTGCAATCATTTGCATAGTGTATAGCGGTATTATTTAGATGCCTCTGTATGGATACTCTGATGGTGTTGCTTATGTACAGTATGACAGTAGAATTGGGGCACTGTATTATGATATTTCCAGGAGGGTATGTGGTTATGTTTTCAAGCACTACACTACTGTGTGGTGATATTTGTAGAGCACTGTATGGCCTTATTATTTTAGCACTGTATGATAGTATTATCTGATCACTGTATGGCCTTATTATTTCAGTATAGCCCTATATGACGATATTTGCTGAATATAATGCTCAATTGGGCAAGGTATGGTGATATTTGCTGACCACAGTTTGGCGATATATTGGGTACTGTATTAATATATTATCAGAGGACTGTATGGTCATATTTAGTTAACAACGCATAACTCTGATATGTTGTTATTTGGGCGTTAGGGTTGAGCGATCGGGATAGGAAAAGACCGAATCCCGATCGGCGATCAAGCAAATTTCACGATCGGGATTGGCTGGAAAATGATCGGAAATCGTATTTTAAAATCGATCCTGAAATCTCAAGATCGGCTCAACCCTATAGGGCACTGTATGGTAGATTTACTTAACTACTGTATGGTGCTATTTGGTAAGCACTATATGACTCTATTATTTCAGTACAGTATGCCAGTGTGCTTTGAGCACTATATGGTCATATCTCACTACTGTATGATGATGTTTGATGAGCACTGTATGGCTATATTATTTCAGCACTGTATGATGTTTGTTGAGCACCGTATGGCCATATCTCACTACTGCATAATTATGTTTGTTGAGCACTATATGACTATATTATTTCAGCACTGTATGATGATGTTTATTGAGCACTATATGGTTATATTATTTCTTTTCTACATATTGTGTACCATGTGAATGGTTGGTTTGACTAAGATTATTTTCTTATATACATATGGTTGTATTTATTGCCCTCATCTCATGATTTTTGCGGTTTGTAATCTCTATATGACACTGCCAATAGATACTGTGTGATGGTGCTGGTTAAGCCCAGTATGGCAGTATTATTTGGGTGTTGTATTATGGCATTATTATGGCACTAAATGGTTGTAGTTATTGCTTCATCTCATGCCTTTTGTAGTTTGTAAACTCTCTATGGCACTGTTAGTGGATACTATATGATGGTGATGGTTGGGCCCAGTATGGCGATATTATTTGGGTATTGCATTTTGTTATTGCCATTGCACTGTATGGTCGTAATCCTTGTTTTATCTCAATTCAATAATGAATGAATGAATGAATGAAGTATGTTATGTTAAGCGTAACTCTCAGCTCTGCTACATTTGTATGCAGTATAATAGAGCCTGGCAGCGCTGCGCATAGTGTCTAGTGTTGGCGAGCCGGGTCGTCCAGAAATGGAACCTGTCTCTTTGTCAGCTGGTTGTTTTCACAAGCAAAAGGAGCTATAAATGAATGACATTAGTATTCATCCCGGCAGCGCTGGCTTTAACCACTGAAGACGTCCTGTGAAATATGAGGCTTTTTACCATCGCTTAGCTTTTTTTCGGTGGCTGCCCGAAGAGGCACCTGAATCCTGAGCCTTCGTGTCGCTGGCGCTATCAAGGGCGCCCAGAGGTCATTCATAACGACCACACAACTTTGACGAATGTGATACTCGCTAGCATGCAGGGAAAATACCATTTGGTATTCTGCCCAAGGCCCCGCCATTCCGAAACAAAATGTGCTTTGGCTCTTAAGTGATTTTGCTCCGCTCTACACTTTTAATAAATTTGCTAGCAAGTCATGCCGCTCGCTCCAGCCGCAGATAACAAAAAGAGAATTAAGTGTCAGCGGCTCCTTACAGCTGATTATAATAGAATCTGCCGCAGAGGTCAATGGGGCCCTTTAAGGCCTTTGCTGGTGATTGAAGCTTCTTTCTGGACTGGTGACGGGGGCTTTAGTGTCACTGGCGTCCTGTGTTGTCAGTTTCCTCGCGTCGGCGGCTGATATTCAGCTTTCTAGGTCCTTCCTAAGCCTCACTATTCATGACATTCACCCCCTGTGTAACATTATAATTACTGTGAGTCCTGGCGGGCTTATGTGACTGTGCAAAACACATCCCCGGTATTACCGCCATGGTCAAGGCGTCTGCACTATTGAATATGGTCTGGTGGCAATGCCGCTACTCTGCCAGATGAGTGTCTGAGAATAATAATCCACAATGACTTTCCTGTAGGTAGGGTGTCTAGAGCTGGGGTAGAAACCATAGGATTAGATACACCAGTACTTAAAGGGATTCTCCAGTCGCAGACCAAAAGTAATAGACAAATGTTATTGTTTGTAAAATAAAAAGTTATACAATGTTCCAATTTACTTCTTGTATCAATTCCACTCAGTTTTCAAGAGTTCTGTTTGTTGTCATTTATTCTGCTTTACTGCCAGTGGGTAGAAATCAGTCCAGGGTCATGTGATATGCAATCCAGGGTCATGTGATGTACAGTCCAGGGTCATGTGATATGCAATCCAGGGTCATGTGATGTACAATCCAGGGTCATGTAATGTACAGTCCAGGGTCATGTGATATGCAATCCAGGGTCATGTGATGTACAATCCAGGGTCAGGTGATGTACAGTCCAGGGTCATGTGATATACAATCCAGGGTCATGTGATGTACAGTCCAGGGTCATGTAATGTACAGTCCAGGGTCATGTGATATGCAATCCAGGGTCATGTGATGTACAGTCCAGGGTCATGTGATGTACAGTCCAGGGTCATGTGATGTAAAATCCAGGGTCATGTGATGTATAGTCCAGGGTCATGTGATGTACAGTCCAGGGTCATGTGATATACAGTTCAGAGTCATGTGATATACAGTCCATGGTCATGTGATGTACAGTCCAGGGTCATGTGATATACAATCCAGGGTCATGTGATGTACAGTGATAAAATTAGATACACAGCTCAGCAGACAGTATCACACATGATAGGATTAGATACACAGAGCAGCAGACAGTATCACACATGATGGGATTAGATACACAGCTCAGTAGTCAGTATCACACATGATGGGATTAGATACACAGCTAAGCAAACAATATCACACATTATATTCTTAGATATTCAGCTCAGAATATAGCATTACGCATTATGGGATTAGATACACAGCTCAGCAGACCTTATTATACATAACTGGATTAGATACACATTTCAGCAGATAGTATCACACATGATAAAATTAGATACAGCAGCTCAGCAGACAGTATCCCATTTAATAAGGATAGAATATAGCACTCAGCATATGGTATTAGACATGATGGGGCTTAGATACACAGCTCACATACAGTATCACACATGGTAGGATTAGATACACCAGCTCATCCAACCATATCACACATGGTGGGATTAGACTCAACAAATCTGCAGCACATTTGGGATATGTCATGTTTATATACAGTCCTATGAAAAAGTTTGGGCACCCCTATTAATCTTAATCATTTTTAGTTCTAAATATTTTGGTATTTGCAACAGCCATTTCAGTTTGATATATCTAATAACTGATGGACACAGTAATATTTCAGGATTGAAATGAGGTTTATTGTACTAACAGAAAATGCGCAATATGCATTAAACCAAAATTTGACCGGTGCAAAAGTATGGGCACCTCAACAGAAAAGTGACATTAATATTTAGTACATCCTCCTTTTGCAAAGATAACAGCCTCTAGTCGCTTCCTGTAGCTTTTAATCAGTTCCTGGATCCTGGATAAAGGTATTTTGGACAAACAATTCAAGTTCAGTTAAGTTAGATGGTCGCCGAGCATGGACAGCCCGCTTCAAATCATCCCACAGATGTTCAATGATATTCAGGTCTGGGGACTGGGATGGCCATTCCAGAACATTGTAATTGTTCCTCTGCATGAATGCCTGAGGATTTGGAGCGGTGTTTTGGATCATTGTCTTGCTGAAATATCCATCCCCGGCGTAACTTCAACTTCGTCACTGATTCTTGAACATTATTCTCAAGAATCTGCTGATACTGAGTGGAATCCATGCGACTCTCAACTTTAACAAGATTCCCGATGCCGGCATTGGCCACACAGCCCCAAAGCATGATGGAACCTCCACCAAATTTTACAGTGGGTAGCATGTGTTTTTCTTGGAATGCTGTTTCTTTTTGGACGCCATGCATAACGCCTTTTTTTTATAACCAAACAACTCAATTTTTGTTTCCAAAATGAAGCTGCCTTGTCCAAATGTGCTTTTTCATACCTCAGGCAACTCTATTTGTGGCGTACGTGCAGAAACGGCTTCTTTCTCATCACTCTCCCATACAGCTTCTATTTGTGCAAAGTGCGCTGTATAGTTGACCGATGCACAGTGACACCATCTGCAGCAAGATGATGCTGCAGCTCTTTGGAGGTGGTCTGTGGATTGTCCTTGACTGTTCTCACCATTCTTCTTCTCTGCCTTTCTGATATTTTTCTTGGCCTGCCACTTCTGGGCTTAACAAGAACTGTCCCTGTGGTCTTCCATTTCCTTACTATGTTCCTCACAGTGGAAACTGACAGGTTAAATCTCTGAGACAGCTTTTTGTATCCTTCCGCTGAACAACTATGTTGAACAATCTTTGTTTTCAGATCATTTGAGAGTTGTTTTGAGTAGCCCATGATGCCACTCTTCAGAGGAGATTCAAATAGGAGATCAACTTGCAATTGGCCACCTTAAATACCTTTTCTCATGATTGGATACACCTGGCTATGAAGTTCAAAGCTCACTGAGGTTACAAAACCAATTTTGTGCTTCAGTAAGTCAGTAAAAAGTAGTTAGGAGTATTCAAATCAATAAAATGATAAGGGTGCCCATACTTTCGCACCGGTCAAATTTTGGTTTAATGCATATTGCGCATTTTCTGTTAGTACAATAAACCTCATTTCAATCCTGAAATATTACTGTGTCCATCAGTTATTAGATATATCAAACTGAAATGGCTGTTGCAAACACCAAAATATTTAGAACTAAAAATGATTAAGATTAATAGGGGTGCCCAAACTTTTTCATAGGACTGTATGTATATATGTATTCATTTTACTACTTCAGTGGATACATAATATGCTTAGCTATACATTTACCTCCAGCAGTATCACACATTATAGAGCGAGATACTTCAGTACATCACATAGTGTCATAGATGTAAGGCTTGGCTGAGCAATATACGGCTAATTTACAAGTATATGTTCATGTTATATTGTGCTCGGGGTTGGAGTTTAGCGACCCCACCTCACGCGTTTCAGGTTGTGTATAAAGCAGCAGCTGGCGTGACAATGACAGGATTGTATATGTGACTTATAATAAGCGTGAATGTAAATGACTCCCATTTATTCCAAGTGACACACTTCGATTTGGTTCATACATATGAATTAAAGAAACGCCGAGCAAAACATCTAATCGGTTGTTTCACAAAAGGCCTGATGCGTTTCGAGGCTGAATCTTTTGACTTTGGCAGATAAACACACATTACTCGGTGAAACCTTGACATTATTGTGTCTGAATTGTCATTGGCTCCAGAGTTTAATTATCTCTATTGTTCCTGCACAATCCCAGAAAGGCAGAGCGAGGACGGAGTGAAAGCTTCATGTACTCCCAATACTGGAAATTACAATCAACCCGATACATTGTAACCTGTTGCTGCAAGTTCCATGAAATCTGCCGTATCCCACCCCCACATTTCTGCAATCGACCTAGCTGGTAGCTTCATCTGCACATTGTATTGTCTCCATACTCCACCCATAGTGTTATCACTATTGTAGCTCGAGAGCCAGGAGCTTAGATACAGCGGCTCAGCACACAATATCATATAAGATGGGCTTGGGAAACAGTATCACACATCAAAGATTACATGTATGGAAGGAGACGGCATGCTGCTCTGTTTTATACAATAAAGTGATAGACACCACAATGGCGTAAATGGGGTCCATTGGGATTCTTTTGTGTCCATTGTATGATGAATGAATCATGTATGATGAATCCGTCCTCAACTGGATATCCGTTTTTCTGTTTCTATAATGGAACATAAAAAAATAATGTTAATAATAGAATTCCCAACGGCGATGTGAACTCAATAGATACAGCACTTCAGCAAACGTGATAGGATTAGATACAGGATCTCAGCAAACAGTAGCACACGTGATAGGATTAGATACAGCATCTCAGCAAACAGCACACGTCATAGGATTAGATACAGCATCTCAGAAAACAGCACACGTCATAGGATTAGATACAGCATCTCAGCAAACAGTAGCACACGTGATAGGATTAGATACAGCAGGGATAGGGAACCTTTGGCTCTCCAGCTGCTGTGAAACTACAACTCCCATCATGCTCCATTCACTTCCATGGGAGTTCCAAGAACAGCAGAGCAAGTATGCTGGGAGTTGTAGTTTTGCAACAGCTGGAGAGCCGTACGTTCCCTATCCTTGAGATACAGCATCTCAGCAAACTAGCATACGTGATAGGATTAGATACAGCATCTCAGAAAACAGTAGCACATGTGATAGGATTACATACACAGCTCAGCAAACAGTAGCACAGGTGACAGGATTAGATACAGAATCTCAGCAGACAGTAGCACACATGATAAGATTAGATACACAGCTCAGCAGACATTACCACACATGATAGGATTAGATACACAGCTCAGCAGACACTATCACACATGGTAGTATTAGATACAGCATCTCTGCAAACAGTAGCATACATGATAGGATTAGATACACAGCTCAGCAGACAGTATCGCACATAAGATTAGATACACAGCTCAGTAGACACCATCACACATAAGATTAGATACACAGCTCAGCAGACACTAGCACACATGATAGGATGAGATATACAGCTCAGCAGACAGTATCACACATGATAGGATTAGATACACAGCTCAGCAGACAGTATCACACATGATAGGATTAGATACACAGCTCAGCAAACAGTATCACACATGATAGGATTAGATACACAACTCAGCAGGCAGTATCACACATGATAGGATGAGATACACAGCTCAGCAGACAGTATCACACATGATAGGATTAGATACACAGCTCAGCAGTCAGTATCACACATGATAGGATTAGATACATAGCTCAGCAGACAGTATCACACATGATAGGATTAGATACACAGCTCAGTAGACACCATCACACATAAGATTAGATACACAGCTCAGCAGACAGTATCACACGGGATATGATTAGATACACAGCTCAGCAGACAGTATCACACTGGATAGGATTAGATACACAGCTCAGTAGACACCATCACACATAAGGTTAGATACACAGCTCAGCAGACACTATCACACATGATAGAATTAGATACACAGCTCAGCAGACAGTAGCACACATGATAGGATTAGATACACAGCTCAGCAGACAGTATCACACATAAGATTAGATACACAGCTCAGCAGACAGTAGCACACACAGTAGGATTAGTCCCCACAGCTCAGCAGACACTATTACATATGAAAGACTTGTATGTAGCAGCTTAGATACAGCAGCCCATCAGATTCTATCACACACAATGGGATTAGATAAAGTAGCTCGGACAATATTCCATCAGATATGATAGGCTTAGATCTCATGGCTCAGCAGACCGTATCACATGTATATACCCTTACACATACTAGGCTTAGATACACATGGTAATCATCCTCTGTAATCTCACCAACCCACTGGCAGCCATAAGAACATTCGATCGGCCCTGGAGGTGACAATAACTTTAATGAACAGAAGCCATGAGAAGCGTTTCTTTGTTTTTAGCAGATAATTACATTGTATAACAATTTTATCCTTAATTAGCACTTATTAGACCAATAATAAACCGCCTGACCACAACGCCCATGGGACGCTGCAGGATAACCGGACCAATTACAGGATGGAGCTCATCAGTGGTATCTTTACTGAGCCCGGCTCTGAAGGGTTAATATGCAGCCCAGGCCACAGGCTGGTATAAAGGGATGTAAACTGCTTTGGTCTACACCATAAGGAGGACTGATACAAATATGTGCTGTGGTGGAAGCAGATGACATAGAAATCCTATATATTCTGAGTACACAGGGGACACGCTGGAACGTTTCCACCCTCAATGGCTCAGCGTGATGTCCGGTCTGGGCTTTGGGGCCCTTCATCAGCCTGGTCTCTGTGAAGTTTCTGTTGTAGCCTCCAGCATTCAGCCATTTGTAGCACATCTCACATCAGACCTATAGATATTATAGCCCGCCCCATATCCCGTCCTTTTCATGTCTCTGAGCCTGGGGCGTATGATACAGCAATGGTTTGTTAGCCCAGGCATGGCGTTGCATACATTAGCTGCACACTCCTACGTTTTTTGTGTTTTTTTTTTTCATTTCCCCAGTGACTGCTGACTTCTTGAGCTCTTCTGCCTGCAGTCAGTGCTCCTATACCTCTCCAGCCCAAATTGTGCTACGTAATTGCTCGTACAGCGTACAGATACAATTCTATATGCAATTTGCTTTCAATTACACCAGAAGGGACCAGAATTTTATATCTGCGGTTCATGGATGAACTGATTTAATATTACAGGAAATCCAGGGAGGTTGGGTGGGCGACATGGTGGTCCAGTGGTTAGTACTGTAGCCCTGCAGCACTGGAGTCCCAGGTTCCAGCGAGCTTGTATATTCTCCCATATTTGCGTGGGTTTCCTCCCACACTACAAAAACTTACTTTAGATTGTGGACCCTTAAAGTAACCAAGTAAATAGGTGTCCATACTTTTCCTCCCAGTTGTCCTCATTCTCTGTCTGTATTTGCTACATGCAGATACTTTACGTTGCTATGCCTGCCAGTCAAGCTTTGGCTGGGTCTGTTCAGCCATTTAGAGGTTTGAGATGCAGAACCAATCAGATGTCTACTTCTGCATTTGGGGTAGAGGCTGGTATTAATCTGACACTTTCCTTGCTCAGATGCCTGTGATTACATTAGCTTTCTAGGCTCTGTGATCTCAGAACTCACTTCCCGTACCTTCCCCTGTTTTCTGATGAATTTCTGGTTTACGGGCTCTTCTGGTTAACCCTTCTCCTGCTAGTATGGCTTTATCTGTGATCTTCCAAACTGTGGCCCTGACTGCTTTCATTCTAGCAATTCCCATACTCCTGGTTTCTGCCCCAAGTGTATCTATGATTCTCTGCCCACTGTAGAGTTTCTGGATTAGTCTTTAGCCTAAATGTCCACTTAGGTACCTTATTTGGGGTTTGCAACCTGAGTTCTGAGCAGCCAAGTCCATCCTGTTGGATAATTCGGGTCAACCTTAGTCTTGGTGATCCTGAACAGTGTAGGATAACAGATATCACCAGATAAATAAATAATTCCAAATTCAATATCTCCAAATTGTTGGTGTTCTCTTAAGTAACAAAGTCACAATGTTTCCTTGCAGAGTGACGTTTCGACCTGAGCAGTGTAATATAACAGATATCACCAGTAGACAGAAGCAAGCTATCAGTTACCTGCGGTGTATTAGATAATTGCTTAAAGAGCAATTCCATAACATTGTCACAGTGCAATCAGATAGTAAGTCATTGGTGTGATGAGGCAAGTCCAAGGTTATAAAGCTGTACTATAAGATAATAGGTCAGTAATATGAGGTAATAAGCTAGTGCTAAGAGATAATTTGTCATTATGATGACATACTAATCTAGTGAAATGAGATAATCAAATTGTGCTATGAGATAATGGGTTAGTAGTATGGGGTAATAAGCTAGTACTATAAGAGAATAAATCAGTAGTATGAGGTAATAAGCTAGTACTATGAGATATTATGTCAGTACGATGAGATACTAATCTAGTGTAATGAGATGATAAAATTGTGCTATGTGATAATTAGAGATGAGCGAACACTAAAATGTTCGAGGTTCGAAATTCGATTCGAACAGCCGCTCACTGTTCGAGTGTTCGAATGGGTTTCGAACCCCATTATAGTCTATGGGGAACATAAACTCGTTAAGGGGGAAACCCAAATTCGTGTCTGGAGGGTCACCAAGTCCACTATGACACCCCAGGAAATGATACCAACACCCTGGAATGACACTGGGACAGCAGGGGAAGCATGTCTGGGGGCATAAAAGTCACTTTGTTTCATGGAAATCCCTGTCAGTTTGCGATTTTCGCAAGCTAACTTTTCCCCATAGAAATGCATTGGCCAGTGCTGATTGGCCAGAGTACGGAACTCGACCAATCAGCGCTGGCTCTGCTGGAGGAGGCGGAGTCTAAGATCGCTCCACACCAGTCTCCATTCAGGTCCGACCTTAGACTCCGCCTCCTCCGGCAGAGCCAGCGCTGATTGGCCGAAGGCTGGCCAATGCATTCCTATGCGAATGCAGAGACTTAGCAGTGCTGAGTCAGTTTTGCTCAACTACACATCTGATGCACACTCGGCACTGCTACATCAGATGTAGCAATCTGATGTAGCAGAGCCGAGGGTGCACTAGAACCCCTGTGCAAACTCAGTTCACGCTAATAGAATGCATTGGCCAGCGCTGATTGGCCAATGCATTCTATTAGCCCGATGAAGTAGAGCTGAATGTGTGTGCTAAGCACACACATTCAGCACTGCTTCATCACGCCAATACAATGCATTAGCCAGTGCTGATTGGCCAGAGTACGGAATTCGGCCAATCAGCGCTGGCTCTGCTGGAGGAGGCGGAGTCTAAGGTCGGACCTGAATGGAGACTGGTGTGGAGCGATCTTAGACTCCGCCTCCTCCAGCAGAGCCAGCGCTGATTGGCCGAATTCCGTACTCTGGCCAATCAGCACTGGCTAATGCATTGTATTGGCGTGATGAAGCAGTGCTGAATGTGTGTGCTTAGCACACACATTCAGCTCTACTTCATCGGGCTAATAGAATGCATTGGCCAATCAGCGCTGGCCAATGCATTCTATTAGCTTGATGAAGCAGAGTGTGCACAAGGGTTCAAGCGCACCCTCGGCTCTGATGTAGCAGAGCCGAGGGTGCACAAGGGTTCAAGTGCACCCTCGGCTCTCCTACATCAGAGCCGAGGGTGCGCTTGAACCCTTGTGCAGCCTCAGCTCTGCTACATCAGAGCCGAGGGTGCGCTTGAACCCTTGTGCACACTCTGCTTCATCAAGCTAATAGAATGCATTGGCCAGCACTGATTGGCCAGAGTACGGAATTCGGCCAATCAGCGCTGGCCAATGCATCCCTATGGGAAAAAGTTTATCTCACAAAAATCACAATTACACACCCGATAGAGCCCCAAAAAGTTATTTTTAATAACATTCCCCCCTAAATAAAGGTTATCCCTAGCTATCCCTGCCTGTACAGCTATCCCTGTCTCATAGTCACAAAGTTCACATTCTCATATGACCCGGATTTGAAATCCACTATTCGTCTAAAATGGAGGTCACCTGATTTCGGCAGCCAATGACTTTTTCCAATTTTTTTCAATGCCCCCAGTGTCGTAGTTCCTGTCCCACCTCCCCTGCGCTGTTATTGGTGCAAAAAAGGCGCCAGGGAAGGTGGGAGGGGAATCAAATTTTGGCGCACTTTACCACGCGGTGTTCGATTCGATTCGAACATGGCGAACACCCTGATATCCGATCGAACATGTGTTCGATAGAACACTGTTCGCTCATCTCTAGTGATAATGCATCAGTAGTATGAGGTAATAAGACAGTGCTATAAGTTAATAGGTCAGTAGTATGAGGTAATAAGCTAGTACTATAAGAGAATAGGTTAGTAGTATGAGGTAATGAGCTAGTGCTATAAGTTAATAGGTCAGTAGTATAAGGTAATAAGCTAGTACTATAAGAGAATAGGTTAGTAGAATGAGATAATAAGCTAGTACTATAAGAGCATAGGTTAGTGGTATGAGGTAATGAGCTAGTGCTATAATTTCATTGGTCAGTAGTATAAGGTAATAAGCTAGTACTATAAGAGAATAGTTTAGTAGTATTTGGTAATGAGCTAGTGCCATAAGTTAATTGGTCAGTAGTATGAAGTAATAAGCTAGTACTATGAGATAGTAGATCAGTAGTTTGAGGTAATAATCTAATGCTATGAGATAATAGGTCCATAGTATGAGATAATAAGCTAGCACTATAAGATAATAGGTTAGTAGTATGAGGTAATGAGTTAGCTTAGATAATTGGTTAGTAGTTTGAGGTAATGAGCTAGTGCTATGAGATAATTTGTCAGTAGTATGAGGTAATAAGCTAGTACTATAAGAGAATAGGTCAGTAGTATCAGTTAATAAGCTAGGTACTGTGAGATAAGTTGGCAATTTTAGGTTAGTAGTATGAGGTAATAAGATTCTACCAGTAGTATAGCTATAAGAGATGCAGAGATAAAAGCTGCTACGGGGCCCTGGATCTTGGGGCCCCAAAAGTCCCTCACATAAAATATACCACTGTTTTAAATGGTAGATAAGGGCCCCATTACAGATTTTGCACTGGGGGCCCAAGATCTTGAAGTTGTGCCTTTGGCTACTACCACTGTAGTCAGACTTATTGGTCAGACACTTCACCTATATGAGTGTAGGAGGAGTCAGATAGCCCCTATATATGTACCTTACATAGAGACACTATTCCTATGGCATAAATGAGATGTTAGCGTGGGCCGCCTCCTCTGTGCTGTTTGGCTTTATACTCGGGTCAGGGCAACTCATTAGAACATGTCTTTTATCTGAGGGGTTTAGATGATGGCTTTGATGTTGTACAGACCTTGCAGCTGAATGAAGAATCTAATCTCCAGCCGAGGCCATTCTGTCCGGTGAGCAGCCTGCGGAGGTGTCCTGATGTAACAGTGAAGCTTGTTGCTGCAGTGCTTGTCTATTTATAAGTCAGCGGCCCCCTGTGTGCCAAATCCCTCAAGACCTCTGTAAATCTGCAACCGTATAACGCTTCTCCTGCGGTCCCAGACCCAGAAGGCTATGCTGTAAACATGGGGAATTCATACAAGTGCTAAAGTGCAAGGGGAATGGACAGGTTACAGGAGGCTTGAGGCGTCATTATCTGCAAATCTGGCAGAAAATAACCCAAACCTGCAGTCATCATTAATGTTACCAAAAAGTTGCACTCAGAGCTTGTATTCTAAAATAGCAACATATTATATATAAATATATATATATATATATATATATATATATATATATATATATATATATATATATACTGTATACTGTGATAAGGTGACAGGCAGAGTGCTGAAGTCACGGTATATCTCCCCAGGGTTTTTACCTATGTGTGGTCCAGTGTGGGTCTTGGATAGATCTCAGCCCCAGGTGTGGGTCATAGGCTCATTACTGGGCAATAAAAGGCTGCAGAGCCTGTACTTCAGGGCAGATCCTGAGAGCAAGAGGAGGTGCCTAGATCTGTCCTGACACACTGTGACTCTAGTGAGATTGTATTGAACTCTTTTTGTTGATTCGTGTGGCTGGCAGTAAGCCCCACATACAGTTAGTACTCATTGTTTAGTTAGTGCTCAGATGAGCAGGATTTTGTTGCCCATTTCTTTGACTGCAGTTAAGGCTGTATTTTATTTTGCTTATTTTTGTGCCTGACATAATTTTTTATTTAGTTTGTCAGTATTGCGCTCTTTTTTAGAAATGAACGAACACTGTTCGTTCATTTTTTGTACCTGACGTGAATTTTTATTTATTTTGACAGTATTGTGCTCTTTTTGTTGATTTGTGTGGCTGGTAGTAAGCCCCACGTACAGTTAGTAATCATTGTTTAGTTAGTGCTCAGACGAGCAGGGTTTTGTTACCCATTTCTTTACCTGAAGTTAAGGCTGTATTGTATTTTGCTTATTTTTTGTGCCTGACATGATTTTTTTATTTAGTTTGCCAGTATTGCGCTCTTTTTGTTGATTCATATGGCTGGAAGAAAGATCCACGTATAGTTAGCACTTATTGTTTAGTTAGTGCTCAGACGAGCAGGGTTTTGTTGCCCATTTCTTTGCCTGACATTAAAGTTGTATTGTGTTTTGTTTATTTTTTGTACCTGACTTGAATTTTTATTTATTTTGACAGTATTGTGTTCTTTTTGTTGATTTGTGTGGCTGGCAGTAAGTCACACAAACAGTTAGTACTCATTGTTTAGTTAGTGCTCAGACGAGCAGGGTTTTGTTACCCATTTCTTTACCTGAAGTTAAGGCTGTATTGTATTTTGCTTATTTTTTGTACCTGGTGTGAATTTTTATTTATTTTGCTGTTTTTTTTTTCTAATATTTTGTCTCTGTCTCTGACTGAGTGGGTCCGCACCATTGCCGCTACCGAGCTACCTTCCCCACAATGCATACAAAAATATTTACTATGGCTATTTATTTTTTTTTTCCCTCCGATGATTACATTGTTTCCTGCAGATTCTATAACACCAGAGCTTTCCTTCTGCAGACTATTCAGCATCGGCTCAAGAGGTCTCATCAAGTCTGTAATATTTGCAGGAATTCTTGGCATCGCCCCTAAACTCATTGTCAGACTTGACTTTCCATGTACTTTTGCTCGACGCTTTCACTTCTTATTTCCGCTGCAGAGCTGATTGTCTTGTCGGATTACTGTGCTGTGGGCAGCAGGTTCTCCATATACAGCCTGCACTGTGATACAGTATACAAGACGCACTGACACTTGGCGGTGATACAATATTGACCCTGGGATTCCTTAGTTTAGACTTTTCCATGGAAAATGCAAGTTGTTTTCTCCTTTAAGAGCCTGAGTCTTCCTTGCAGAATAACATATTTTCCTTGTCGTCTATTAATCCCCTTGTTTTTCTATAAGAAAGTAAGCGCGGAGCCGAGTCACCGAGCGGCACAATAAGCTTATTAAGAATTCATGATTGTATCTGGCTATATCTCCAAGGATTATACTGTCCTATTTTACAGCTGGGGGAGAACAGCAGAGTCCTTGTACAGATTGTCTTTCCTAAAAGTAAATCATAGCCATGCAGCAGATCTATTTACCCGGAGCGGTATGGCGCTCGCTCGCCTTCCCTTTCATGATGATGTTGTCAGTCCGTAAAGTATCGAGATTTTATTCACAGCCCTGCAAAGCTTTTACGGCTTTCAAGTAACAAGTTCATTATGTGGGGAAGAGATCAATAATATTTGTCACGCTGTTACCTGTAACCGGAGAGAGAAGGTTCCCGGGATGATTTGTCGCTGCAGAATCCTGGAGAATCAGGAAACAAATTTCTCATCTCTCATCTTTTAGGCGGAAGCCCCACGTTGCGAGAGCACAGCGTTTTTTGCTGCAGCGGAAACACCTAGGCGGTATTACAGTACCTGCAAAGTAGATCGAATTCTGGCTAATCCCATCCATGTATTGTAGAAAAAAGAATCTGGGGTGGAAAAGTTCTGTTTTCAAAACTTCAAGTGTCTTTGAAACTCGCAACGTGTCCATTATACTTACGGAAATGCTGGCGTTTTCCGTTTAAGTAGATTAGGGACAGAAAGTCCTCCCACGTAGGAGAAACTGTGTGAAAATGCAATGAAAAACGCTAACGCCTTTCCGCCTCGTTTTTTTCCGCAATATTTTTTTGCTGCGTTTCGCTACTTGGGGCGTTAGCCTCAAAGCTAAAATCTGCTTATCCTGTATAGCACTGAGGTCTTAAAGAGGCCTTTTCACCAGCTCCAGCTCTTTTCATCTTTTACTAGGCGCTGCTCTATTGATTCCAGCACAGTTGGGCTTTTTTCCCTAACCCCCCCATTCCTGAGCAATAGGTTCTGTTACTTTTAGTCTAGACTTCTTGGTGTGAAGTGGGTGGGTTAGAGAGGAGCAGACAAGAAGAGATCTGTCCTCTGATTGGAGCTCTCAGTCACACCCCTTTGTCTGCTCCTGCCTGACTCCACCCGTTTGAGGCTAGGGTCTCAAATGGGTGGCTAGGGCCCCACATTGTGGAAATTCAGCTTCTTTTGTTGCAGATTATTTATTATGTTTTTTTTGAGCCAAAGTGAAGAATGCCTTCAAAAAGAATGGGAAATACATAGGAAGTTCTTATACTTCTACCTTTTGCGCAATCCATTCCTGGATCTGCAACAAAAAAAGCTGCATTTTCGCAACGTAGGGCCTCAGCCTACATCACACAGTGATCAATCTCATCTCCGTGCGTCTCTATCACCGGTACAGGAGGAACTGTCTGTATCTTTTGTGTTATATTATGCAGAGGATAAGACGACCCATAAAAATAAATGATTCATCCCGGCTCAATACAGTGGCAGTAAGAAAACCTCCTTGTGGGGATACCGTGTACCACAAGGCGCTCGGCCCCGCGAGCCGCTCCACGCTGTGCCCAGGAAACTACTTGGTCTCATTTGTGGTCGGCTGGAAAATATCACATACAATTAATAAAATGCAGGTTATGTAACGATCCTCGGAAGGATTTAGATCTCCTCCGAATACAGGCAATCAATGCGAGTAATGTTTACAAATCACACCCGCTGCCAAGACAAATGCAAGGCGCGCGGCACAAGACTGCAATTATTTATTGACTTCATTTGTAGCCGGCCAATAAGACAGTCCGGGCTGTAAGTACTTCTGGAAGAATGATGGGTCTTCTCACACACAACGCGTTCTCACCTTCCCCATCACCAAGGGAGTCCAAGGACGGGGCGCCTTTAAATGCGAAAAAAAAAAAAAAGAAGTAAAATGTATCTGTTATGTATCGCTTATTTGCGTGACATCATCAGAGGTTTTTTTTTTTTTTAATGTAGATGGACTCACAATGTACATTTTTTCCTATCGGTATGTCTTTGGAATATGGGAGGAAATCCATGCAAACACGGGGAGAACATACAAACTTCTTGCAGATGATGTCCTTGGTGGGATTCGAACCCGGGACTCCAGTGCTGCAGTGCTAAACACTGAGCCACCATGTTGCCCCCTCATGGGAGTAAAGTTCTGATTGATATTTGGTTGAGTACTTTTTTATGTCCTTACGTAACTGGCCAGATGTGTCATCCACTTTTTGTGTCCTTGGATAAAGGACCCAGCTGTGACAACCAGATTTTCAAGATCTTGTTTCAAGGAGTTGTGTGACATTGCCGGGGCTGTGACAACCATTTTTTTTTTATATATTCTTGTTTGAAAGAATTGGACAGTGACAATTTATTTTATGAGCATGGGTGCAGGGGTGAGCCTGGGACCTCCACATTTTCTTGAGTTAAGGATGGGGCTATGATTATTTCACTTTCATGGTCTTGGGTAAAGGAATGGGTCAGTGACCACCAGTTTTTCATGTTTTTGTATGAACAGCCTTGACCCTTCTCATGAATTTTCTCAAATAAACTCTTCAGGACAGCAATATCTCATTGGTTCCCACTGGAGTTGGGTCCCAAAAATGATGACCACACACCCTTAGATCCGGAAGATGTTTTGGTGCCAGATCATGAACCACCAGGGTTAAGCTGATCTTGAGATTTCAGGATCGATTTTAAAACTCGACTTCCGATCATTTTCCAGCCCATCCCCATCATGATAGTGAAAATTGCTCGATCACTGATCAGGATCCAATCTTTCCCAATCCTGATCGCTGAACCCTAGTCAATGCTTCTCAATGGGAAAAGTCACTTTAAGGGATGAGCCGGTCTTCAGATTTCAAATTTCAATTTCTGATCATTTTCCAGCCGATCTCGGTCGTGAAATTCGCTCGATCGCCAATCGGGATCCGATCTTTTCCGATCCCGATCACTCAACCCTATGCACCACATTTCTTCTGTCCCCAATATGAGGAACCTTTAAGTTTTAATCATTGATTCTGGTTTGGTGGGTGGGCAAATAATTCTCATTTTTTTTTGCCTAACAGTTCTAGAATATTTGCCCAGATTTGTAATTGTCAGGTTTCTTCCACTCAGTGAAGATCTGTGGACAGGTGAATTAATTTCCCCATGGTGGGACTATTAAAGGATTATCTTAGCTTATCTTATGGTCAATTTGTAGCACCCCAAAAAGCTGGTGCCTTCCCTACATGAGGAGCTCTGCTCTGTAGCATCCCAGGAAGAGGTGGACTTCTCCTTTAATACCGTTGCATATAGATCTGTCCCTTGTTGTAATACACAGCAATAAACTTCTTTGGTGCAGAGATCTGCAGAAGGTCCTCACCATGTAATCACATATCACACAATGTTCGGCTGAGGACCTCGGCTTGTGACAGCTCTGCATAAATGAATCTTGTCACGGCCTCCTGAACACTTCACCCTTTTGTTTTAGCAATGCGTCTACATATATTTTGCATTTCATTAGGATAACATGTATTCCCAAAGTTTAGATGGAACCTCTTAGCGCTGATAATTGTATGTGTGCACAGAAGGAGTCAAAGGTTGTCTGCAAATGCTAAAGAGGCCCAAGAAGAGTCGCCCAGACCCGGTGGAATTTATATAATTGCTCAGAAAAATGTTATAAAATCTCAGCATTTCATCCCCAATAGAACTTTCTGATTTTCACTGACAAGTTTGAAAAGTTTTAGGTTCTTGTACAGACTCAACAAACCACTGTACAGAACTGCGCTAATAATATAAAGCATGGAGGACACCACCCAAAAAGTATAGCTCCACCTTCTAAATAACAGTGTAATCTGCTCAAAGAGTAACTCAGGATCAGTACAGGTTAAGTAATGTAATGTATGTACACAGTGACTGCACCAGCAGAATAGTGAGCGCAGCTCTGGAGTATAATACAGGATGTAACTCAGGATCAGTACAGGTTAAGTAATGTAATGTATGTACACAGTGACTGCACCAGCAGAATAGTGAGCGCAGCTCTGGAGTATAATACAGGATGTAACTCAGGATCAGTACAGGATAAGTAATGTAATGTATGTACACAGTGACTGCACCAGCAGAATAGTGAGCGCAGCTCTGGAGTATAATACAGGATGTAACTCAGGATCAGTACAGGATAAGTAATGTAATGCATGTACACAGTGACTGCACCAGCAGAATAGTGAGCGCAGCTCTGGAGTATAATACAGGATGTAACTCAGGATCAGTACAGGATAAGTAATGTAATGTATGTACACAGTGACTGCACCAGCAGAATAGTGAGCGCAGCTCTGGAGTATAATACAGGATGTAACTCAGGATCAGTACAGGATAAGTAATGTAATGTATGTACACAGTGACTGTACCAGCAGAATAGTGACTGCAGCTCTGGAGTATAATACAGGATGTAACTCAGGATAAGTACAGGATAAGTAATGTAATGTATGTACACAGTGACTGCACCAGCAGAATAGTGAGCGCAGCTCTGGAGTATAATACAGGATGTAACTTAGGATCAGTACAGGATAAGTAATGTAATGTATGTACACAGTGACTGTACCAGCAGAATAGTGAGCGCAGCTCTGGGGTATAATACAGGATGTAACTCAGGATTAGTACAGGATAAGTAATGTAATGTATGTACACAGTGACTGCACCAGCAGAATAGTGAGCGCAGCTCTGGAGTATAATACAGGATGTAACTCAGGATCAGTACAGGATAAGTAATGTAATGTATGTACACAGTGACTGTACCAGCAGAATAGTGAGTACAGCTCTGGAGTATAATACAGGATGTAACTTAGGATCAGTACAGGATAAGTAATGTAATGTATGTACACAGTGACTGTACCAGCAGAATAGTGAGCGCTGTTAGGAGTATTTAGGTTCTTTACTTTCTATTTTCTTACCTGGGGAGTTTTTGGCTGCGCAGTGTCTGGGGTGGCATCCTGGCGCTGCGGGGTTGTCCTGTTGTGAGTATTGGTGCACACCTTCTGACTTGCACGCGCGCACTGATGGTAGGCAGCTTTATCTCCTGGTTGATTAGTCTGTCCTCCCATTTGCACCTGGGAGGAGTGGTCTCTACTCTGTATTTAAACCCATGCCTCCCATGGTTCTGTGCTGAGTGTCGCTTTTACAGAGCTAGGCCTTAGCAGGAGGAGTAGGTGGTGTTCTGGGATAGAGGAAGTTCCGTGGTTGATTTTTGGGAGGTTTGGGTGAACGAGTTGGTTTGTGTGTTTTCCCTTCTGTGTTCACCAATCCTCCCGCTGTGTATAATTGACTGTGTGAGTGAATTGCCTTATCCTTTGATTTCTACTCAGTTTCCCTGTGTTTGTTTCCTAGTGTAAGGTTCCTTCCCATATTGGTTTGGGGGAATCCTTTCCCACATTTTTCCTGTGTGCTGCTTGTGTTGTTAGTCAGCACACACCCTTGTCAGTCCCTGTCAGTAGCAGCTTCACTTGTTCGTTAGGGGTGACCCCCTTTAGTCTCCAGTCCCTAGAGGTCTTATAGGGCATTCCTTCTCCCACTTCCCTCTAGGCCTACGGAATCAGTGAGAGAGGAGCTGTCGGGGTCAGGCTTAGCCTGAGTACAGCCGACCCACACCCGTGAGGCAGGGACCGGGATAGCTAGTGGGAGTAGTGCAGGGCGAGATTCCCTACTGCTATCCCTTAGCCCCGTTGCAGCTACCTGGACTGACATAACAAGCGCAGCTCTGGAGTATAATACAGGATGTAACTCAGGATTAGTACAGGATAAGCAATGTAATGTATGTACACAGTGACTGTACCAGCAGAATAGTGAGCGCAGCTCTGGAGTATAATACAGGATGTAACTCAGGATCAGTACAGGATAAGTAATGTAATGTATGTACACAGTGACTGCACCAGCAGAATAGTGAGTGCAGCTCTGGAGTATAATATAGGATGTAACTCAGGATCAGTACAGGATAAGTAATGTAATGTATGTACACAGTGACTGCACCAGCAGAATAGTGAGCGCAGCTCTGGAGTATAATACAGGATGTAACTCAGGATTAGTACAGGATAAGTAATGTAATGTATGTACACAGTGACTGCACCAGCAGAATAGTGAGCGCAGCTCTGGAGTATAATACAGGATGTAACTCAGGATCAGTACAGGATAAGTAATGTAATGTATGTACACAGTGACTGCACCAGCAGAATAGTGAGTGCAGCTCTGGAGTATAATATAGGATGTAACTCAGGATCAGTACAGGATAAGTAATGTAATGTATGTACACAGTGACTGTACCAGCAGAATAGTGAGTGCAGCTCTGGAATATAATACAGGAGGTAACTAAGGATCAGTACAGGATAAGTAATGTAATGTATGTACACAGTGACTGCAGCAGCAGAATAGTGAGTGCAGCTCTGGAGTATAATACAGGATATAACTCAGGATCAGTACAGGATAAGTAATGTAATGTATGTACACAGTGACTGCACCAGCAGAATAGTGAGTGCAGCTCTGGAGTATAATACAGGATGTAACTCAGGATCAGTACAGGATAAGTAATGTAATGTATGTACACAGTGACTGTACCAGCAGAATAGTGAGTGCAGCTCTGGAGTATAATACAGGATGTAACTCAGGATCAGTACAGGATAAGTAATGTAATGTATGTACACAGTGACTGTACCAGCAGAATAGTGAGTGCAGCTCTGGAGTATAATATAGGATATAACTCAGGATCAGTACAGGATAAGTAATGTAATGTATGTACACAGTGACTGTACCAGCAGAATAGTGAGCGCAGCTCTGGAATATAATACAGGATGTAACTCAGGATCAGTACAGGATAAGTAATGTAATGTATGTACATAGTGACTGTACTAGCAGAATAGTGAGTGCAGCTCTGAAGTAAAATACAGAATGTATTATACATGTGATTCTCATAGTTTCTATAAGGGAGGGGTACAATATTTGGTATTAATACTGACATATAATCACTTTTCATACCCATAGCTCAGTACTGACTTGTTGCTGTAACCAGGTCGATCGATCATCTGTACATTAGTAATTTTTATGCTATCTGATGTAGATTATTGTATTTTTCATCCCTTTACATGTCTCAGTTGATGTGGTGATATACATGAGTATCTGCGCTATAGGCATACTCGTATATTACTATCTTTATTATTCAGCATTGACTGTTCATGTTTTTTGGATATCTAGAAACAAAAGGTCAACTTGATATCCCGTATAACACAAATGCAGGTTTGGATATCCCAAGGTGTATGGCCCCCCACCAGTATTGCAGAGGTTCAGCCCCTTTCTTGTGAGAACTGGTGGTGGTCCCAGCTCCCCGAGACGAGCCTGAAATCACCGACTCAACGCTTCTGCGAATAGCTTCATTGATTTCCATTTCTCTGTGCTGGGCATTCACAGTAGGAGAGCAATGGAGTCTGTGGAGCTTCCAAAGAAGTGCTGAGATTGATGTTCCCAGCAAAGTCAATCTATGACGAACATCAAAGGGGCTCGATATGGACCCAATGGGGATCCCAACATCAATTAAGGGCATATATATATATGTACATATATCAAAATGGAATTTGTGAGAGGGGATGTTAGTCAGATATAGTATGAATGTTCTCTCTGTTCCTGCTTTGCTTCTGTCAGTCTTATAGCTCTATTGTTATAAGCATGCATAAGGAGGCTCAGGATGATCATTGCTATAAATCCTAAAATCATAGGGAAGACAATACAATGAGAACATAAAAAATATTATGTTTTCCAGATTTATGAAAAAGGGAAAAATAGGTAACATAATGAAGATGTGTCCAAGTTTCTAACATTTTGTGGTTTTCCAGATCTCTGCTTGCTGTCAGAGGATGAACACACTCCTATAACATTCATAGGTAGCTCTGATCTCAGCTGGAGGTTTGTTACAGTGGCCAGTTAAGGCAATGCTTTCTGCGTTAGGCATGGTTCACATCTGCATTCAGGTTTCCATAGGAGACCCCCTCCCCCGAACAGAGACCTATAGGCATAAAACAGCGGTTACCTGGAAAACCCGTGAACCCCCTAGACTAATGGGGTCCGTCTAGACAATGCTCTGTGAGCTCACCAGCCCACAATCATCCATCATCTATCCCTCTATGCTAGTTTTTGGGTGTAGAGGGATGATATTGTGGTGCACATTTTGGGCAAGACCCTTTCTTACACCAAACATGCACCTCAAGCTGCAACCTGTACTTTGCTTGCTACATGATGTTGGTACAATGGGTTGGGGTAAAATCTACACCAAGCCTAGATTTCTTATTCTGGTGCAGGACTTTCGATTGACTTAGGAAGACCCAAAACCTGTTCATAAACCTATCGTTCCTTGCACCAGACCAGCCCTTCTTCAAGACTGGTGTACAGTAGGCCAATCTTAATAAATCTAATACATTGTATCAAAATAGCAGTCAACTAGCAGAGAGGTACGGCTGCAGCTGATGTATCCATTCCACTGTTGAACAATGCTCTGTGAGCTAAGCAGCCCGGACTCCAGATGGAAAGATTGCAACAAACTAACAGAGAGATACAGCTACAGCTGATGTATCCAATCTACTAGTAGACAATGCTCTGTGAGCTAAGCAGCCTGGACTACAGATTGAGATATTGCAACAAACTAGCAGAGAGATACGGCTGCAGCTGATGTATCCAATCTAGAAAATGCTCTGTGAGATAAGCAGCCCGGACTCCAGATTGAAATATTGCAACAAACTAGCAGAGAGATTCAGCTACAGCTGATGTATCCAATCTACTAGTAGACAATGCTCTGTGAGCTCAACAGCCCAGACTTCAGATTGAGATATTGCAACAAACTAGCAGAGAGATTCAGCTACAGCTGATGTATCCAATCTACTAGTAGACAATGCTCTGTGAGCTCAACAGCCCAGACTTCAGATTGAGATATTGCAACAAACTAGCAGAGAGATGGGTTTAGCTCACAGAGCATTGTTCTAGACTGGATATCAAGCCGTCAGCTATGTACCGGGTTGTCGTCCCTGAATGTAAGAGGAGCGTTGCCATTCATTGAGACCTAACAGAGATTCTAAAAACGGTGCAGACTGAAGCACCAGCTCTGTTAGAAGGTTGCAGATTTTTCATCTTCGCTCTGGCTGAGCTTCCTTTTGGTGACGCGTTTGTTGTCCGGGGTCTCCGAAGGTCGCTGACATAATGTTGTTTTCCATACAATGTAGATATTAGATGTCGCTCTTAATTGCGGTAATGTCCCGCTCCTCGTTATCCGGTTATGTAACCTAATAAGGCTTATCACAGCCTATTAGTATGGCGCGTGGCTGATCTGTCCCCGCACTGAAGTGACAGGATTTTTGTTACTATTAGATTTATTTGTTCTATGTCTCAGTTTGGAGACGGGGCGCTGCGACTCTTTCTCTCTTTTAGCATATGTCAACATGAATTTTTGCTTTGAGCCTATTCCAAGAAGTGATTTTCCTAGTGACATTCATGTCTCATTCAAATGCCATTATCCCTTTCCTTGTTTTGTCCTGTCATATTGTTTTATACAAATATAACAAATCGAGTCAGAGGCGGTGTTTCGGGGACTGGAGCGCCATGTGTCGTAGAGATCTATTTACTCTGAGATGTGAAGATGGGGCGGGGGGGATTTAAAGAACACCTGTCATGTAGAGCCATCGGGACCATGTCTGGTTATTAGGGTTTAGCGATCAGGATTGGGAAGGATCGCATCCCGATCAGCGATTGAGCAAATTTCACGATCGCGTTTGGGATCAGCTGGAAAATGATTGGAAATCGGATTTTGAAATCTCAAGATCAAATCAATCCTAAAAGTGACCTTTCCCATAGAGAAGCATAGACTAGGGTTGAGCGATCGGGATCGGGAAAGATTGGATGCCGATCAGCGATGGAGCAAATTTCACTATCGGGATCGGCTGGAAAATGATTGGAAATCGGATTTTAAAATCGGTCCTGAAATCTCAAGATCAGCTCAACCCTACTGATTATACCCTGCAAACCAGCAGGTCATCGGAAACTGATCAACATTGCATGGTGTGGTCAGATATTTTAGGATGGAGTGGGATGGTGACAACTAGTGATAGGCAAACCTCATTGAGTCATGTAGGGCAAAGGGTTTCTTCAGGCTCCAGGGAAGGCGGGTATCAGGTAAAAATCCAGTCTCCTTTTCTGGGATCCACCATGACTCTGTTTCACATTCTGGTCTTCTTCTTGAGCCCCAGGTCAATGTCACTTGGGTGGTGTTGACATCGTTACATATACTGTGTTGTTAAAGCATGATGACGTTGGCCACCTCATGTGACCACCATGAGTAGTCAGACCACCACGGATTAGATAACGGCCCCTTTAAGCAGAGTAGTAAGTGAAGTGTGAATGGAGCCCAACAATTCCAATCAATAAGGTACTAGATGTTTTAGTCCATGAAGTTGCCCATAGGCAAGATTATTTTTATTTCAAGGGCAATCATGATTATTAGGATTGTTCGTTGATGACATAATGTCTCTTAAAGGGGCATTCCAGGACTTTAATATCCTAAGGAAAAGTCATCAAGAAGTGTTTGATGGGAATCTGACACCTGGAACCCCCCTAGATCAACTGATTTGGTTGAGCTCTGTGGCCTCTTCACTGCATACAAAACAGAGCGCCATATATAATATAGTGGCTGTGCTTGGTATTGCAGCTTAGCACATTCCCCTTGAATGTTACTCAGCTGTTGACCTCATCAGCACAGGGAAGAAGTGGTTGTAGGGGTCCATGGTGTCAGACCCCCATCCATCACATATTGATGACTTATCCTAAGAACAGACCATCAATATATAAGTCTCAGCAATGCCCAGACTAATAAAGTACTGTAGCTAGATTTTTCTAATTTTGGGAACCCCTTTAATGAGAGTTTAACTTGAATGACTCCATTGATATCGTTGGCACCACACTGGTCTAGCAACCTCTTCTCGCCTTGTTGAAAAAATATTTGCAAAAAATTCCGGATTCTGGTAAATTTTGTTCCTCAAGCAACGTGGTTGTCCTCATTGTGGGTAATTTCCTTCAAAAGTGTAAATGTGCCGCAGGTTATAGCAACCAATTAGCATAAATCCGGGATGTTTCTAATGTGACTGTGATAATTACGGGCAGGCTCTGATAGGTTTCTATGCACTTTTGCAGTGCAATAACCTCCCGCGGTGTGTAGGCGTCAAGTATTCTTTGAGAGTCTGTATATACCGCGCAGGTGATGAAGACAAGTCGAGCCATTTCGTGAATACAAATCCTCTTGATCAGATAGGGTGTAAATGACTCGTATAGATTGTTTCCTTGGTAACTCTTGGCGGCTGATCCTCGGATCTCATAGGCGAGGTGCAGATGATAAGTGAACCTGGTCTTCAGATCGCCTCTCTCTAACCGCTCATAGATTTTGCGTCATTCATACATATGACTATTGTTTTCCACCTGAAATTTATCATTGGCCTTATCGTTATCCGATTCCCCTCATTATACGGAAAGGAAGACATTGCAGCCATAATGAAGGAGTCTTATTGGTGGATAAATCTGGGAGATTAGATACAGAACTCTAGTGAATACTAATGTATCACAGCCAGGGAGGCAACAATGTGTCATCTCGTATCAGACGCGGATAAGCCTCTACCGGGTGGGTGGTCCATTTATTTTGATAAGATAATGATTTTCTAGCAGATAATTCTGGCAATGACCAATAATGAGCCGTCGTAGCTGTAAAGTGTGTCTGACCCAACCAGTAGAACACTTAAAGGACAGGCTTATTCTTTATGTACAAAGATCATTTAAAGGAAATGTCCACTTTGGAAGTTTCAATATAATTCCTCAGTGGTCACTACATCATTAACCTAGATGTGACACTCTTTGGGCTATAAGTCTTAGTTATAATGTGACACATATATAGATACATCAATGTAGACTGGAGACTAGGGTTGAGCAATCCCGATCGGCAATTGAGCAAATTTCATGGTCGCAATCGGCTGGAAAATGATCGGAAATCGGATTTTGAAATCTCAAGATCGGCTCAACCCTAAAAGTGACTTTTCCTATAGAGAAGCATAGACTAGGGTTGAGCAATCGGGATTGGAAAAGATCGGATCCTGATCAGCGATCGAGCAAATTTCACGATCGGGATCAGCTGGAAAATGATTGGAAATCAGATTTTAAAATCGATCCTGAAATCTCAAGATCGGCTCAACCCTACTGGAGACATTCTCTACTATCAAGAATACTCTGTGTATATATTGATATAGTTCACCATTGGATCATTACGTCATGGATAACTAATGGTCACCCATATAATATGGTTCAGCTAGAGATATAACCTGACGTTTCTGAGATCCAATGCAAAATCTTCATCAAAACCACAAACAGTCATATGTGACGTAATATACAGAATGCTTACTATGTGGCCTTTGTCCCCCTTACACACCCTATGCCTACACCTATTGGTCCAGCCATGTCTCGGGACTCTCATAGACCATAATTTGCTTAGTAGTTTGCAACAACTATTAATGGTCGTGGCCAGTGCACCCACTAGTACTCTTTGGACCACCTCTATGGGCCTAGCCTAAGCAACCTCCACAATATTTCTCCTTTAAACCCTGTACAGGGATCTGGACTTCAGTGCCTGGAGACTACCAGGTGATTGAGATGGTTCTGGTATTAGAAGCAGCTGAACAGGAGATCGTCAGGTACAGGTATGTGGTCAGGGTCAAAGTCGAAGAGATCTATATAAGTTAGCAGGCAGGACAGGACCTAGCCAAGGGTCAAATCTTGGGTCAGGCCAGGTAACTCACACATCATATAGCGGGTATAGCATGCAAGAATCTTATATCTCAAGTGCCAAACAGAGGGTCCAACAAGGATTGACAGGCAAGGATGCTGGATCTTTAAAAAATTGGTAAAGTTGGCGTGTACCCTTGGGGTGCCACTAGCAGCAGCAGAGTAGGAGCAGGGTGATGGAGGTGTGCAGGGGAGGTAAGCTGATGGACGCTGTCACTAGGAGGGATCAGATGTACATTATTAGTATTACATAATTAAGAGACATGTGACTGAAGTCCTGACCTGAGAACGGTCCTGACCTGAGAAAGTAGGAAGACCCCCTATTTTAACAAGTCATAGGGAAGGACTTGCTTCTTCTTCCCTCCTATTTGCAACATTGTCTGCATTTATCCATCTCTCATTGAACATGGTACACCTAATACCTGATCTAAAGAGAACAGATTCCTTTAATAATGGTCCATTTTAGTTAGAGTTACCCTTCAAAGTCTTTGCAAGAAATAGCCCAGGTTCAGATGTCTATTTAAAGATGTTATGGGCAACTATGAGCGAAGAAGTTCCAAACACTTTCCGTCCTTGATGCTCCGAGTCAACATTGTCATTACATATAAAGACATGGCAATTTGTAAGCCCCATCTCTCCCGCCGCACGGCTCCTAAAGAATGTGAGACCTTAAGACCTAGGACGTGTGGAAAGAATGAGGACAGTGAAATCGGCAGCAGAATGTGCTCATTTCCCAGCCACTCCTGCTACTCTTCCACAAGGTATTATGAGAATGGATTACGGAGGTGTCATTTTCAGTTCCAATTACAATCCGGGTGGCAGAAATGTTATCCCAGAATTTTTCTTCCTTTCTGTCTAGTGACAAAGATTATAACGGTAACCATCCGAGGGCGCAGAATGAATCCGTTCTCCTGAGACAAAATAGAAGTAGAACGAGGGGGGGGAAAAAGCACAAAGGGTGAATATGTACTTATATATATATTCTGACAACCTTGCAAAGGTTACAAGAGGAGCTGGCAAGCCAATTACATTCTGTAGAGACATTACAGCGGATTTGTTACTACATGACCTGGCCTGGCAAAAAGTCAGAGGCAGGAGAGTTGTAGAGTGCATTACTTTTATGACATGACATCATTTCATTAAAGTTAACAAACAGACGCTCTGACTGGAGGTAGGAAGTGACCTTGGACGGACCTTCCGGAGCAAAGTATCCTGCTGTAAAATAACTTCACTGCTAGCTGGAATTGCTCTACCAAGTATATAACATAGAGAATGTTGTATTATGTTGTCAAACTGGAATGAAGGATCAAATGCAGACAGAACTGACAGCATGTATTTATGCAGGATTTGTTTAAAAACTTCTACTTAAAGATGGATACCCTCCCTATCGTCCCTGAAAAGAGCAAAGATTTGATGTTTTCTGGGGTGGTGTATATTCAATTTTACATTTTGTTGTAATACTGCAAGAATGTACAAGAAAATAACTACTATAATACTGCTCCTATGTACAATATAACTACTATAATACTGTTCCTATCTACAAAAATATAACCACTATAACACTGCTCCAATGTACAATAATATAACTAATATAATACTGCTCCTATGTAAAATAATATAACTACTATAATACTAATCCTATGTACAAGAATATAACTACTATAATACTGCCCCTATGTACAAGAATATAAATACTATAATACTGCTCCTATGTACAAGAACATAACTACTATAATACTGCTGCTATGTACAAGAATATAACTATTATAATACTGCTCCTATGTACAAGAATATAACTACTATAATACTGCTGCTATGTACAAGAATATAACTACTATAATACTGCCCCTATGTACAAGAATATAAATACTATAATACTGCCCCTATGTACAAGAATATAACTATTATAATACTGCTCCTATGTACAAGAATATAAATACTATAATACTACCTCCTATGTTCAAGAATATAACTACTATAATACTGCTCCTATGTACAAGAATATAACTACTATAATACTACTCCTATGTACAAGAATATAACTACTATAATACTGCTCCTATGTATAAGAATATAACTACTATAATACTGCTCCTATGTACAAGAACATAACTACTATAATACTGCTGCTATGTACAAGAATATAACTACTATAATACTGCTCCTATGTACAAGAATATAGCTACTATAATACTACTCCTATGTACAAGAATATAACTACTATAATACTGCTCATATGTACAAGAATATAACTACTATAATACTGCTCCTATGTACAAGAATATAGCTACTATAATACTACTCCTATGTACAAGAATATAACTGCTATAATGCTGCTCCTATGTACAAGAATATAACTACTATAATGCTGACCCTATGTACAAGAATATAGCTACTATAATACTACTCCTATGTACAAGAATATAACTACTATAATACTACCTACTAGGTACAAGAATATAACTACTATAATACTGCCCCTACATACTAGAATATAACTACTATAATACTACCTCCTATGTACAAGAATATAACTACTATAATACTGCTCCTATGTACAAGAATAAAACTACTATAATACTACTCCTATGTACAAGAATATAACTACTATAATACTGCTCCTATGTACAAGAATAAAACTACTATAATACTACTCCTATGTACAAGAATATAACTACTATAATACTACCTACTATGTACAAGAATATAACTACTATAATACTGCCCCTACATACTAGAATATAACTACTATAATACTACCTCCTATGTACAAGAATATAACTACTATAACACTGCTCCTATGTACAAGAATATAACTACTATAACACTGCTCCTATGTACAAGAATATAACTACTATAATACTACTCCTATGTACAAGAATATAACTACTATAATACTGCTCCTATGTACAAGAATATAACTACTATAATACTACCTACTATGTACAAGAATATAACTACTATAATACTGCCCCTACATACTAGAATATATCTACTATAATACTACCTCCTATGTACAAGAATATAACTACTATAATACTGCTCCTATTTACAACACTATAACTACTATAATACTGCTCCCTATCTACAAAAATATAACTACTATAATACTACCTACTATGTACAAGAATATAACTACTATAATACTGCTCCTATGTACAAGAATATAGCTACTATAATACTGTCCCTATGTACAAGAATATAACTACTAAAATACTGCCCCTATGTACAAGAATATAACTACTATAATACTACCTCCTATGTATAAGAATATAACTACTATAATACTACTCCTATGTACAAGGATATAACTACTATAATACTGCCCCTATGTACAAGAATATAACTACTATAATACTGCTCCTATGCTCAAGAATATAACTACTACAATACTGCTCCTATGTACAAGAATATAACTACTATAATACTACCTCCTATGTACAAGAATATAACTACTATAATACTGCTCCTATGCACAAGAATATAACTACTACAATACTGCTCCTATGTACAAGAATATAACTACTATTATACTACCTCCTATGTACAAGAATATAACTACTATAATACTGCTCCTATGCACAAGAATATAACTACTACAATACTGCTCCTATGTACAAGAATATAACTACTATAATACTACCTCCTATGTACAAGAATATAACTACTATAATACTGCTCCTATGCACAAGAATATAACTACTACAATACTGCTCCTATGTACAAGAATATAACTACTATAATACTACCTCCTATGTACAAGAATATAACTACTATAATACTGCTCTTATGCACAAGAATATAACTACTACAATACTGCTCCTATGTACAAGAATATAACTACTATAATACTACCTCCTATGTACAAGAATATAATTACTATAATACTGCTCCTATGCACAAGAATATAACTACTACAATACTGCTCCTATGTACAAGAATATAACTACTATAATACTACCTCCTATGTACAAGAATATAATTACTATAATACTGCTCCTATGTACAAGAATATAACTACTATAATACTGCTCCTATGTACAAGAATATAACTGCTATAATATTGTACTCTGTGTGAACATCAGCATCAGGCGAGTTTTCATATCTGGCTAGAGCTGCTGTTCTAAACTTATCTGGAGCAGTCAGCAGTTAGTTGTATGCAGGGTATTACCAGGGGCCACATGGGGTTCACAGTTCTTAGTGTTGCTGCCTTGCAACTTTGGCGCTATGAGTTTGAATCCAATCATCTGCATGACGCTTGAGGTCTCTCCAGGATCATCTAGATTTCCTCTGGGTGCTAAAGATTCCTTCAGCATTCAAAAAACTCAACTTTCCATGAAATTGGCCTTTACAATATTTCTTTTGTTTCTTCCGAAGTTCTACATAGAATGCAATGAAAATGAAGATTTTGATAGAGAGTCAAGACAAACTTTCTATGGGCTTTAGTCACAGGAAAGATTGTACTGTGAGGAGTGAAGAGTTGGCCCGTGTTCTGCTGAGTGTAAATGTCTCCTCCAGTGAGCTCCTGCTGACGGCATGTGATGCTGCGCTGCCTGGTCTCTCACTATAGAATAGTAGCAAGTATAGAATGTATCATTTATATATACATATGTAGAACGCTCTCCCTCCCTTTCTTTCTCTCTCTCTCTCTCTCTCTCTCTCTCGCTCTCTCTATACATTTGTATAATGTCTCTTCTTCTTTTTTTTATTCTCATGGTCATCCTTCTCCTTCACTTTGTCGTCTTCCTCATCTTATTCTTGTTTTCATTCTTCTTTCACCTCAACTTCCTTTTGCTCCTTTCCCTACTTTTTCTCATTTCTCTTCCTTCTTCTTCTCCTCTTTCTCTTTTTCCTTTTTCCCTTCTTCTTTCTCTTCCTCCTCACCTGCCTCCTTCTCTCCTTGTTTTTCTCCTACTTCTTTCTTCTTTTCCTCTTTTTCTTATTTCTCTTCATATTCTTCTATCTCTTCCTCCTCACCTGCCTCCTTCTCTCTCTGTTATTTTTCTTATTTTTCTTCTTTTCCTCTTTCTCTTCTTCCTCTTGTTCTTCTTCTCTTCCTCCTCACCTTCCTCCTTCTCTCCTAGTTATTCTCCTTCTTCTTTCTTCTTTTCCTCTTTTTCTTATTCCTCTTCTTATTCTTCTATCTCTTCCTCCTCACCTGCCTCCTTCTCTCTTTGTTATTTTCCTCCTTCTTTTCCTCTTTTTCTTCTTCTTCATCTTCTTCTTTCTCTTCCTCCTCACCTGCCTCCTTCTCTCTTTGTTATTCTCCTTCTTCTTTCTGCTTTTCCTCTTTCTCTTCTTCCTCTTGTTCTTCTTTCTCTTCCTCCTCACCTTCCTCCTTCTCTCCTTGTTATTCTCCTTCGTCCTTCTTCTTTTCCTCTTTCTCTTGTTCTTCGTCTTTTTCTTCATCTTCTCTTCCTCCTCACCTTCCTCCTTCTCTCCTTCTTCCTTCTCCAACTCATTTTCCTCTCAACTTTGCGCTCTCCCTTTCTCTGTCCTTTTCTTCCTCTTTACTTCTTCCTTCTTCTCTCATTTCTTCTTCTTATTCTTCTTCCTCCTCTTATTCTTACTTTTCCTGTTCATCCTATTTTGCCATTCTTTTCCCTTGTATATTTCTCCATTTTCTCCTTCATCTTTCTTATCTTCCTTATTTGCCTCTTCTTCTTTCTCATCTTCTTCCTTCTCTTTCACCTTTTCATTGTTCTATTTCTCAATGTCTTCTTCTTCTTTCATCTTTCTTCATATTCTCAGTTTCTCATTGTATACAGCAGCATTTCTTTCCTCTCTCTCTCTCTCTCTCTCTCTCTCTCTCTCTCTCTCTCTCTCTCTATATATATATATATATCAACCTTCCAACCTGTTGCCGCTGATCTCCTGCCTCTGCCCCACCCCCATACATGTAATTAACTGGCCGTCAGTAATGACATTTCTATTAAGAACATGTAGCTTTTCCAGCAGAAATGTGACCCTCTCCTCTTCTAATCCCATAGATTTTATGGCTCCCCCTTTCTGAGCCCCAGTTTCGATACGTGGGTCTGTTCCTTCAGAGCCAATGCAGAAAGTCTTGAGCTGCGGCCCCGAGAGTCTTGTGAGATTTTAGCTTCATCTGTGGAAGGAAATTGTAATTTTCTAGCAGTCCTTGAATTTTTTATAAATTCTTCTGCTGCACGAGGCCTCTGTGTGTCCAACGTCTATCTGCCGCCATCTGTGTTATCCTAATCAGTGCGTTGCTAGGTGCTTAACGCGCTAGTTACCAATTTTGCTTGAATAAATCTTAAAATATCAAGGCGGCTTTATTCCTTCTTAGTAAGGTGAGAAGAAGGTCATCATGAAAGAAGCAGCTGCAATGGTTGTCTCTCACGCCGTGTAACGCAACGAATACGAGCAGGCAAGGTGCCATCCAGATTATGACAAATCAAATGAAATGCGTGCTGAATTCAGTCATGGGACGAAAATAGCGGCAGGTTAATAATACGTCCTGCTACAGAGAATTAGACTCCAGATCGCACGCGGTACCCCTAATGGTTCAGCCTCGCGTTCACCTCCAGCAGCCATGTTGCTTTTCTCTAACTGAAATGTTTTGTTCCTGCTAAGAAAGTGGCAAGGATCTTAGATTCTTCTAGAAAAGTACTTTGTCTTCTGTTGAGCTGACTATGTCTTATGCACTAGTCACCTCTAAAGCTGCAGTGGCTTTGATAATCTGTCATTAGAAATGCCTTCTATAATTCCATGGGTAACACGGTACTAGGGTTGAGCGATTGGGATCGGGAAAGATTGGATCCCAATCGGCAATTGATCAAGTTTCACGATCGTGATCAGGATCGGCTGGAAAATGATTGAAAATCGGATTTTGAAATCTCAAGATCGGCTCAACCCTACCGTATATATAATATACAAGTGGGGTTGAGCGATCGGGATCGGGAAAGATCGGATCCCAATGGCAATCGAGCAAATTTCACAATCGGGATCAGGATCGGCTGGAAAATGATCGAAAATCAGATTTTGAGATCTCAAGATCGGCTCAGCCCTGATGTACACTCACCGGCCACTTTATTAGGTACACCATGCTAGTAACGGGTTGGACCCCCTTTTGCCTTCAGAACTGCCTCAATTCTTCGTGGCATAGATTCAACAAGGTGCTGGAAGCATTCCTCAGAGATTTTGGTCCATATTGACATGATGGCATCACACAGTTGCCGCAGATTTGTCGGCTGCACATCCATGATGCGAATCTCCCGTTCCACCACATCCCAAAGATGCTCCTCTATTGGATTGAGATCTGGTGACGGTGGAGGCCATTGGAGTACAGTGAACTCATTGTCATGTTCAAGAAACCAGTCTGAGATGATTCCAGCTTTATGACATGGCATTGCATTATCCTGCTGAAAGTAGCCATCAGATGTTGGGTACATTGTGGTCATAAAGGGATGGACATGGTCAGCAACAATACTCAGGTAGGCTTTGGCGTTGCAACGATGCTCAATTGGTACCAAGGGGCCCAAAGAGTGCCAAGAAAATATTCCCCACACCATGACACCACCACCACCAGCCTGAACCGTTGATACAAGGCAGGATGGATCCATGCTTTCATGTTGTTGACGCCAAATTCTGACCCTACCATCCGAATGTCGCAGCAGAAATCGAGACTCATCAGACCAGGCAACGTTTTTCCAATCTTCAATTGTCCAATTTCGATGAGCTTGTGCAAATTGTAGCCTCAGTTTCCTGTTCTTAGCAGAAAGGAGTGGCACCCGGTGTGGTCTTCTGCTGCTGTAGCCCATCTGCCTCAAAGTTGGACGTACTGTGCGTTCAGAGATGCTCTTCTGGCTACCTTGGTTGTAACGGGTGGCTATTTGAGTCACTGTTGCCTTTCTATCAGCTCGAACCAGTCTGGCCATTCTCCTCTGACCTCTGGCATCAACAACACATTTCCGCCCACAGAACTGCCGCTCACTGGATGTTTTTTCTTTTTCGGACCATTCTCTGTAAACCCTAGAGATGGTTGTGCGTGAAAATCCCAGTAGATCAGCAGTTTCTGAAATACTCAGACCAGCCCTTCTGGCACCAACAACCATGCCACGTTCAAAGGCACTCAAATCACCTTTCTTCCCCATACTGATGCTCGGTTTGAACTGCAGGAGATTGTCTTGACCATGTCTACATGCCGAAATGCACTGAGTTGCTGCCATGTGATTGGCTGATTAGAAATTAAGTGTTAACGAGCAGTTGGACAGGTGTACCTAATAAAGTGGCCGGTGAGTGTATATATAATATATAATTGGATTGGGAAAGATCAGATGACAATCAGCGATCGAGCAAATTTCAGGATCGGGATCGGCTGAAAAATTACCATAAATCGGATTTTAAAATCGATTCTGAAATCTCAAGATCGGCTCAACCCTACATGGTAGTCCAAACTCTGTAAATGACAATGACTGGTGCATGAAGCCTTCAGAGGGGCGCGCTATGAAGAGAACCCATGGCCGCCCTGTACTCTGCTGCATTGCATTCTGGGAGGTCGCATATTTCAATAGCCTAATAGCCACAAATGTTGCCATGAAGGCTCCCAGACGTTGTGCTGTGCAGACACTGATGCAGCAGGGATTGCGATGGGGCTGGAGCTTGGAAAAGTGAATGCAAAAACTAACCGTAGGTCTAGATGAGACTTGTGAGAAATGCGTGAGCATAACAAAGAGGGGGATCCCACACCAAGATGGTGCCTCCTTCTGGTACAAGAGGGAATGACACTTTTGGTAGTGGGCGGTCAGTGATTGTAGGCTCAGAGTGTGCAGGTAATGGAGCGTCAGACCTGTTGTGTATATGAAGGATGTGAAGTGGTTTCAATAGGATGGTCACTGACTCTTCATCAGTTCTGGTCACATGTCCCCTGGGAAGATGACAGTTTTTGGGTCACTGGTACATGTTGCTGGAGGCTTCCATTAGTGGTCAGAATCAATGGAAACCCCCATGGACCGACCAAGGTCATAGCTGAAAGGTTCCTGAATCAATCCTCCGACCTGAATGATATTATACAAGCAGTCTGTGATCTAGGGAGGAACTACAAGTTTCAGCAACCTCTTCCTATATAATTAGATTTCGCCACAAACCTCATTGTACTCAGATTTTCTATTATTACTGTACTATCTATGATGCTGTATCACACTGAATCTCCCCATAGTGATAAAGGATTATCTTATCTTGTGTTAAACCATTCCAGAGCTTTCTATGATTATTTTAGGGTGCAGATTTACCATCTTCTTCTGCTGGTCTTGAACTTCCATTTTTTTCTCGCCCTCATGTATACTTGTATGAAGGTTCCAGTCGACACGTTGTGCAGACTCTGATGTGTGTAAAGTGCTCTGGTTGTGATAGAAAGCTTCTATTCAGCTCCAGCATCAGATTAACCCTGTGTTTCCGTTCCTATCTCTCTCTGCTTGTGCTCACTCCTCCCCCTTCCCTCTCCATAGACTTCTATAGTAACAAGTCATCTGGTTCATGTGACCCGAAGTCTGTCTCAAGACGGATTGAGTAGTGATTTTTCACTATCTTTAGCAGAAGGGGAATAAGAAGGGATAAAAGCAGAAGGAGATGTTTCTCTCTGAGAAGATATAGTACAGAGTTCCTTAGAATCTCCTTACTATTCATTTATGCGCAGTTTGTTGAAACAACAATGCCTATTTAAAGGGAAGGTGTCACTAAAACACGGCCTACTTTGTATATCAAGATTTTATGTTAATATTTTTAAAGAATTGTTGATAGATTTCTTCCATTTTCCATGTCAGTATCTATATTATAAAAAAAAGTACAAAATCCTAATAATTAGAATGACATGGAATAATAGACAGGATTACAATAGAAGATAACATCTCTATAGATAGCACCAATCATTACATCCACTTCTGACAATAGATGATGTCACAGCTTATCCCCCCTCCCCCTCCCTCTATCACATTTATAGAAAACTCTCCCATAGACTTCAATCAATTGGCTACACACCGTTTCTGCCTTGGTCATGAGTAGGGTTGAACGATCGGGGTCGGGAAAGATCGGATCCCGATCTGCAAAATGATCGGAAATCGGATTTTTAAATTTCAAGATTGGCTCAACCCTTAAAGTGACTTTTCCCATAGAGAAACATTGACTGGAACGGGATCAGGATTGGCTGGAAAATGATCGAAAATCAGATTTTGAAATATATAATATACAATTATAATATACAATTAGGGTTGAGCGATCGGGATCAGAAAAGATGAGATCCCGATCGGCGATCAAGCAAATGTCACGATCAGGATCGGCTGGAAAATGATCGGAAATTGGATTTTAAAATCAATGCAGAAATCTCAAGATCGGCTCGACCCAAGTCATGAGACTGCTGTAAAGCATGTCAGTAAATGCTGTTAAAGGGATTGCGCAGGACTTCATAAACATGACAGTGCCACATCTCCACCCCAAGCTGCAGTATGGTCATGAAAGCAGCCATGTTATAGAAGTCCTGCACAACCCCTTTAACAGAGAGGATTCCTCTGCTTCTATTATACCTATAGGGAAACCGCCAACTTTTCCATAGGTATAACTGACATGCTGCGATTTCCAAAACCTCAACGGTTTTGAAGAACGCAATGTTTCCGCTGCGCGTATTTCTCAGCAATGTGTAGATGGGATTTGCTAGAATCCCATCCACCTTGCACTGAGTGTAAACCACCATGTAGGGCCCCGGCCATAGGCAGTTCCCCTTTAATGAGCCGGCTCCTGATGGTTGCCAGGTTTGGCGCTGGATGCGGCGGCGCCGTGATTCCAGCCGTTAACCTTTTAATCAGGGTGATCCATTGGACGGCTTCATTATTGCTGTTTTCTCACTTGCTGAATAGAAAGTTGTGTGTGTAAAGGAAATGTCAGGCACTTTATATCTCTTATTAGCGGATTATCACTGATACCCAGAGAATTACAGCCCAGAAACATGACATTTTACCATTCCTCGGATTGTAAAGAGGTCGCAGTCTGTTTAGAAATGCACTTAAAGGGATATTCCAGGGGGGGCCCTTAGATTACACATACAGATGTCTCTCTGCTGACTGATGAAAAACATGGCGGCTTCATATTCTGTTCTATTCTGATCTGTTCAGTCTGAGCTACCAGGTTCATGAATAGAATACCACAGCTGCAGTTAGGACTGACACTCACATTGAAAGTGCAAATAAGTCTAGTTAGGCTGTAGCATTCTGATCATGAAGCAGGTAGCTCAGGATGAAACAAAACTGTCACACCTGTTCATCCTGGGCTGCCTGGTTCATAAAGAGAATGCAACAGTGGCAGGTAAGACTGACATATTGGAAGTGCAAATGAGAAACAAAGCTTAGCTGGTGTGTCATTCTGCATACTGGTATGTCTAGGGCTGTTCAGCCATTATTATCCCGAGCTTCATGAAGAAAATTCCAGGAGTGCAGTGGAGACTGACACTATGATGCACAGAACTGTAAGACATGGAGCAAAATGGGAAATGGATAGATAGCAATACAACTGGGTACCAAGCCCTATGGGCCCCATGACGTGGGTGATGTCACCCATGTATGAGACGAAGATCAATCAGAAACTTTAGGAAGTGAAAAGAATTCAGACGAGAAGACAATTCAAGATTTCCAGGTCATTTTTCCATCTCTAGGGAAGAAAGCTCTTAAAATGACAAGGAAATTGGCGAGTGCCGCGGATCGCGCTGTCACAATAGAGCGGTCACAGAAGGAAAAAGAATCCTCATCTCGCTTTAATATTGTGACAGCTCTGATGGGTCTCGGGCGCTGTCATCTAGAATGGGCCCCATGGTGCTAGGGGCCCTCTATAGTGCACTGGCAGCCTCAATACAAGGCTCTAGGGCTGGACTCTTACCTAGCAACAAAAAGGAAACAAATGTAACAATCTGGGCAGATTCCTGTCTTTAACCCTTAGTGGACCTTCCCTGATCTGTCCCTTGTATTAGGGTCTTGGAAACTTTTAGTCAAGATATTAGGACTTTTTCATCTGATACTTTTATAAGGCGGATTTTATTATTTAACTTTTTTTTTTCGCTCTGCAATTTATACCCAAGGGAATGAAAAAAACTGGAATCAAAAATTGAAAAGCAATTACAGGAGATTTTTTTGCTGTTGTTTTTGTATTTGCATTCAAAGCATTTTCTAGGTGACGAGGTGATTATGTATATTTGTGGCGTCCTATATACCAGCAAGATAGCGCAGTACTCATATGGGGGCTGGACGGGTAGTAGGGATATTGTAATGAGGCTAAAGTTGTATTGTTACCCATTTACTAAGCAGGCAGTCCTATGTAACAGCACAGATAACACAGTGATATCTCTCTGAGTACAGGTAATGTAGTAGATGTCACCTGCAGTCCTATGTAACGCCACAGATAACACAGTGATAACTCTCTGAGTACAGGTAATGTAGTAGATGTCACCTGCAGTCCTATGTAACACCACAGATAGCACAGTGATAACTCTCTGAGTACAGGTAATGTAGTAGATGTCACCTGCAGTCCTATGTAACACCACAGATAACACAGTGATAACTCTCTGAGTACAGATAATGTAGTAGATGTCACCTGCAGTCCTATGTAACACTACAGATAACACAGTGATAACTCTCTGAGTACAGGTAATGTAGTAGATGTCACCTGCAGTCCTATGTAACACTACAGATAACACAGTGATAACTCTCTGAGTACAGATAATGTAGTAGATGTCACCTGCAGTCCTATGTAACACCACAGATAACAGTGATAACTTTCTGAGTACAGGTAATGTAGTAGATGATACCTGCAGTCCTATGTAACACTACAGATAACACAGTGACAACTCTCTGAGTACAGATAATGTAGTAGATGTCACCTGCAGTCCTATGTAACACCACAGGTAACACAGTGATAACTCTCTGAGTACAGGTAATGTAGTAGATGTCACCTGCAGTCATATGTAACACTACAGATAACACAGTGATAACTCTCTGAGCACAGGTAATGTAGTAGATGTCACCTGCAGTCCTATGTAACACTACAGATAACACAGTGATAACTCTCTGAGTACAGGTAATGTAGTAGATGTCACCTGCAGTCCTATGTAACACTACAGATAACACAGTGATAACTCTCTGAGTACAGATAATGTAGTAGATGTCACCTGCAGTCCTATGTAACACTACAGATAACACAGTGATAACTCTCTGTGTACAGGTAATGTAGTAGATGTCACCTGCAGTCCTATGTAACACCACAGATAACACAGTGATAACTCTCTGAGTACAGGTAATGTAGTAGATGTCACCTGCAGTCCTATGTAACACCACAGATAACACAGTGATAACTCTCTGAGTACAGGTAATGTAGTAGATGTAACCTGCAGTCCTATGTAACACCACAGATAACACAGTGATAACTCTCTGAGTACAGATAATGTAGTAGATGTCACCTGCAGTCCTATGTAACACTACAGATAACACAGTGATAACTCTCTGAGTACAGGTAATGTAGTAGATGTCACCTGCAGTCCTATGTAACACTATAGATAACACAGTGATAACTCTCTATATACAGATAATGTAGTAGATGTCACCTGCAGTCCTATGTAACACCACAGATAACACAGTGATAACTCTCTGAGTACAGGTAATGTAGTAGATGTCACCTGCAGTCCTATGTAACACCACAGATAACACAGTGATAACTCTCTGAGTACAGGTAATGTAGTAGATGTCACCTGCAGTCCTATGTAACACTACAGATAACAGAGTGATAACTCTCTGAGTACAGATAATGTAGTAGATGCCACCTGCAGTCCTATGTAAAACCACAGATAACACAGTGATAACTCTCTATATACAGGTAATGTAGTAGATGTCTCCTGCAGTCCTATGTAACACCACAGATAACACAGTGATAACTCTCTGAGTACAGGTAATGTAGTAGATGTCACCTGCAGTCCTATGTAACACTACAGATAACACAGTGATAACTCTCTGAGTACAGATAATGTAGTAGATGTCACCTGCAGTCCTATGTAACACCACAGATAACACAGTGATAACTCTCTGAGTACAATGTAGTAGATGTCACCTGCAGTCCTATGTAACACTACAGATAACACAGTGATAACTCTCTAAGTACAATGTAGTAGATGTCACCTGCAGTCCTATGTAACACTACAGATAACACAGTGATAACTCTCTGAGTACAGATAATGTAATAGATGTCACCTGCAGTCCTATGTAACACTACAGATAACACAGTGATATCTCTCTGAGTACAGGTAATGTAGTAGATGTCACCTGCAGTCCTATGTAACGCCACAGATAACACAGTGATAACTCTCTGAGTACAGGTAATGTAGTAGATGTCACCTGCAGTCCTATGTAACACCACAGATAACACAGTGATAACTCTCTGAGTACAGATAATGTAGTAGATGTCACCTGCAGTCCTATGTAACACTACAGATAACACAGTGATAACTCTCTGAGTACAGGTAATGTAGTAGATGTCACCTGCAGTCCTATGTAACACTACAGATAACACAGTGATAACTCCCTGAGTACAGGTAATGTAGTAGATGTCACCTGCAGTCCTATGTAACACCACAGATAACACAGTGATAACTCCCTGAGTACAGGTAATATAGTAGATGTCACCTTCAGTCCTAAGTAATAGAAGATATAACACAGTGATAACTCTCCGAGTACAGGTAATGTAGTAGATGTCACCTGCAGTCCTATGTAACACTACAGATAACACAGTGATAACTCTCCGAGTACAGGTAATGTAGTAGATGTCACCTGCAGTCCTATGTAACACCACAGTTAACACAGCGATAACTCTCTGAGTACAGGTATTGTAGTAGATGTCACCTGCAGTCCTATGTAACACCACAGATAACACAGTGATAACTCTCTGAGTACAGGTAATGTAGTAGATGTCACCTGCAGTCCTATGTAACACCACAGATAACACAGTGATAACTCTCTGAGTACAGGTAATGTAGTAGATGTCACCTGCAGTCCTATGTAACACTACAGATAACACAGTGATATCTCTCTGAGTACAGGTAATGTAGTAGATGTCACCTGCAGTCCTATGTAACACCACAGATAACACAGTGATAACTCTCTGAGTACAGGTATTGTAGTAGATGTCACCTGCAGTCCTATGTAACACCACAGATAACACAGTGATAACTCTCTGAGTACAGGTAATGTAGTAGATGTCACCTGCAGTCCTATGTAACACTACAGATAACACAGTGATAACTCTCTGAGTACAGATAATGTAGTAGATGTCACCTGCAGTCCTATGTAACACCACAGATAACACAGTGATAACTCTCTGAGTACAGATAATGTAGTAGATGTCACCTGCAGTCCTATGTAACACCACAGATAACACAGTGATAACTCTCTGAGTACAGATAATGTAGTAGATGTCACCTGCAGTCCTATGTAACACCACAGATAACACAGTGATAACTCCTTGAGTATAGGTAATGTAGTAGATGTCACCTGCAGTCCTATGTAACACTGCAGATAACACAGTGATAACTCCTTGAGTACAGGTAATGTAGTAGATGTCACCTGCAGTCCTATGTAACACTATAGATAACACAGTGATAACTCTCTGAGTACAGGTAATGTAGTAGATGTCACCTGCAGTCCTATGTAACACTATAGATAACACAGTGATAACTCTCTATATACAGATAATGTAGTAGATGTCACCTGCAGTCCTATGTAACACCACAGATAACACAGTGATAACTCTCTGAGTACAGGTAATGTAGTAGATGTCACCTGCAGTCCTATGTAACACCACAGATAACACAGTGATAACTCTCTGAGTACAGGTAATGTAGTAGATGTCACCTGCAGTCCTATGTAACACTACAGATAACAGAGTGATAACTCTCTGAGTACAGATAATGTAGTAGATGCCACCTGCAGTCCTATGTAACACCACAGATAACACAGTGATAACTCTCTATATACAGGTAATGTAGTAGATGTCTCCTGCAGTCCTATGTAACACCACAGATAACACAGTGATAACTCTCTGAGTACAGGTAATGTAGTAGATGTCACCTGCAGTCCTATGTAACACTACAGATAACACAGTGATAACTCTCTGAGTACAGATAATGTAGTAGATGTCACCTGCAGTCCTATGTAACACCACAGATAACACAGTGATAACTCTCTGAGTACAATGTAGTAGATGTCACCTGCAGTCCTATGTAACACTACAGATAACACAGTGATAACTCTCTGAGTACAATGTAGTAGATGTCACCTGCAGTCCTATGTAACACTACAGATAACACACTGATAACTCTCTGAGTACAGATAATGTAATAGATGTCACCTGCAGTCCTATGTAACACTACAGATAACACAGTGATAACTCTCTGAGTACAGATAATGTAGTAGATGTCACCTGCAGTCCTATGTAACACCACAGATAACACAGTGATAACTCTCTGAGTACAATGTAGTAGATGTCACCTGCAGTCCTATGTAACACTACAGATAACACAGTGATAACTCTCTGAGTACAATGTAGTAGATGTCACCTGCAGTCCTATGTAACACTACAGATAACACAGTGATAACTCTCTGAGTACAGATAATGTAGTAGATGTCACCTGCAGTCCTATGTAACACCACAGATAACACAGTGATAACTCTCTGAGTACAGGTAATGTAGTAGATGTCACCTGCAGTCCTATGTAACGCCACAGATAACACAGTGATAACTCTCTGAGTACAGGTAATGTAGTAGATGTCACCTGCAGTCCTATGTAACACCACAGATAACACAGTGATAACTCTCTGAGTACAGATAATGTAGTAGATGTCACCTGCAGTCCTATGTAACACTACAGATAACACAGTGATAACTCTCTGAGTACAGGTAATGTAGTAGATGTCACCTGCAGTCCTATGTAACACTACAGATAACACAGTGATAACTCCCTGAGTACAGGTAATGTAGTAGATGTCACCTGCAGTCCTATGTAACACCACAGATAACACAGTGATAACTCCCTGAGTACAGGTAATATAGTAGATGTCACCTTCAGTCCTAAATAATAGAAGATATAACACAGTGATAACTCTCCGAGTACAGGTAATGTAGTAGATGTCACCTGCAGTCCTATGTAACACTATAGATAACACAGTGATAACTCTCTGAGTACAGATAATGTAGTAGATGTCACCTGCAGTCCTATGTAACACCACAGATAACACAGTGATAACTCTCTGAGTACAGGTAATGTAGTAGATGTCACCTTCAGTCCTATGTAACACTACAGATAACACAGTGATAACTCTCTGAGTACAGGTAATGTAGTAGATGTCACCTGCAGTCCTATGTAACACTACAGATACCACAGTGATAACTCTCTGAGTACAGGTAATGTAGTAGATGTCACCTGCAGTCCTATGTAACACCACAGATAACACAGTGATAACTTTCTGAGTACAGGTAATGTAGTAGATGTCACCTGCAGTCCTATGTAACACTACAGATAACACAGTGATAACTCTCCGAGTACAGGTAATGTAGTAGATGTCACCTGCAGTCCTATGTAACACCACAGTTAACACAGCGATAACTCTCTGAGTACAGGTATTGTAGTAGATGTCACCTGCAGTCCTATGTAACACCACAGATAACACAGTGATAACTCTCTGAGTACAGGTAATGTAGTAGATGTCACCTGCAGTCCTATGTAACACCACAGATAACACAGTGATAACTCTCTGAGTACAGGTAATGTAGTAGATGTCACCTGCAGTCCTATGTAACACTACAGATAACACAGTGATATCTCTCTGAGTACAGGTAATGTAGTAGATGTCACCTGCAGTCCTATGTAACACCACAGATAACACAGTGATAACTCTCTGAGTACAGGTATTGTAGTAGATGTCACCTGCAGTCCTATGTAACACCACAGATAACACAGTGATAACTCTCTGAGTACAGGTAATGTAGTAGATGTCACCTGCAGTCCTATGTAACACTACAGATAACACAGTGATAACTCTCTGAGTACAGATAATGTAGTAGATGTCACCTGCAGTCCTATGTAACACCACAGATAACACAGTGATAACTCTCTGAGTACAGATAATGTAGTAGATGTCACCTGCAGTCCTATGTAACACCACAGATAACACAGTGATAACTCCTTGAGTACAGGTAATGTAGTAGATGTCACCTGCAGTCCTATGTAACACTGCAGATAACACAGTGATAACTCCTTGAGTACAGGTAATGTAGTAGATGTCACCTGCAGTCCTATGTAACACCTCAGATAACACAGTGATAACCCTCTGAGTACAGATAATGTAATAGATGTCACCTGCAGTCCTATGTAACAGCACAGATAACACAGTGATAACTCTCTGAGTACAGATAATGTAGTAGATGTCACCTGCAGTCCTATGTAACACTACAGATAACACAGTGATAACTCTCTGAGTACAGATAATGTAGTAGATGTCACCTGCAGTCCTATGTAACACTACAGATAACACAGTGATAACTCTCTGAGTACAGATAATGTAGTAGATGTCACCTGCAGTCCTATGTAACACCACAGATAACGCAGTGATAACTCTCTGAGTACAGGTAATGTAGTAGATGTCACCTGCAGTCCTATGTAACACCACACATTGTAATGTTAGATGTACTGAATAACGGCCTCAGCTCTGCTACATCAGTCCTCCCTGCTATATATAATGTCTTGGAGTTGGTGCTGTGTATTCTTTGTGCTCTGGGTGATGAATAGTAATGAGCGCTTTTATATTCTAATCCACGGCGGATCTGACTAAGTGCCTGGTGGGTGATCGCATTTCTGTGGTTGTTTCTTTCTTGCAGAATATTCATCCTGCACATCTGCGGAGAAAAATTCTCAAATACTCAGATGTTCCCATCAAAGGCAAATAGGACAAATTCCCACCATGTAGAGGTATTTCCCAGACCTGAAATCTGCCCGGGGCAAAGATCTGTCGGATTGGGCTAATTGTAGGTGCCCCTCAGTTATGTGCCACATAGTCTGATTTAGTACAGATGAAGCAGAGCTGAACTGGTTATTAAGCTGTCTATTTAGAACATATATTCACATGCAACAGTTTAGTTGCAGAAATTTCTGCACTTGTTCTATTCACACGAATGGATCTTGCAAAAAACAAGGTGCTTGCTGCTGATACAATTTCTACAACACGTCAATAGACCTGAATGTTTCCATTCACTGACAGCAAGCAGCTACCTTTAATGTACAGAGGGATTGAAATCAGAAGTGCTTTATAGGGTGGAGTAGTCCCTTATTAATGAATGAAGGGTGTGTAGACCTTTGCAACCAATTTATAACGCCCCCTATCTTTAAAATTAAAATAAAAAAAATGCTGGAAATCCTCAGACTACTCAGGGTGTTTTGTAGTCTGTAACCATGGTGGCACATAGATCTGCACAGGAACTGTGGACACAAAATGGCAGCTTTTCAACTAAGATTGCTCAAAAAGTGGATTCATTTTAGATGCCCCTGGAAATGGAAAAATATTGGTTATAAAAGTGTTCAGACCCTGACACCAGAGACTGAGTGCAGCTATTGTGGGGGCACTCCGCGGGGCGGTACATGACACCGTTAGAAGGATAAGTCAGTAAAACCTCACTGCATATTCTACCCATGTACAGATGTGGACAGGGAACATGTGTAGAATTTGATTGGATACATTGTATTTTACCCGGGTGTTTCGTGATTATACACTTCATGTGCGATAGATTCCCAGGTGATAGGTTAGAAATTGTCCATAAGTAGCTTAATAACCAGAGTCCCATTACTGGCGCAATAATCAGCGGCGCTCTGACAGGCCGTGCTTGGCGATCTCATGTACCAGGTAATTACAGGATGCTGACGGTTCAAGCATGTAAAGTGCAAGATGCTAGGTAGTCACCGACCAAGAGGCTGCTGGGACTATACCAATGGTCAGACTCTGAGTACAAATCATGTAGTAGATGTCACCTGCAGTCCTATGTAACACTACATATAACACAGTGATAACTCTCTGAGTACAGGTAATGTAGTAGATGTCACCTGCAGTCCTATGTAACACCACAGATAACACAGTGATAACTCTGAGTACAGATAATGTAGTAGATGTCACCTGCAGTCCTATGTAACACTACATATAACACAGTGATAACTCTCTGAGTACAGGTAATGTAGTAGATGTCACCTGCAGTCCTATGTAACAGCACAGATAACACAGTGATAACTCTCTGAGTACAGGTAATGTAGTAGATGTCACCTGCAGTCCTATGTAACACTACATATAACACAGTGATAACTCTCTGAGTACAGGTAATGTAGTAGATGTCACCTGCAGTCCTATGTAACACTACAGATAACACAGTGATAACTCTCTGAGTACAGGTAATGTAGTAGATGTCACCTGCAGTCCTATGTAACACTACAGATAACACAGTGATAACTCTCTGAGTACAGGTAATGTAGTAGATGTCACCTGCAGTCCTATGTAACACTACATATAACACAGTGATAACTCTCTGAGTACAGGTAATGTAGTAGATGTCACCTGCAGTCCTATGTAACACTACATATAACACAGTGATAACTCTCTGAGTACAGGTAATGTAGTAGATGTCACCTGCAGTCCTATGTAAGACTACAGATAACACAGTGATAACTCTCTGAGTACAGGTAATGTAGTAGATGTCACCTGCAGTCCTATGTAACACTACATATAACACAGTGATAACTCTCTGAGTACAGGTAATGTAGTAGATGTCACCTGCAGTCCTATGTAACACCACAGATAACACAGTGATAACTCTGAGTACAGATAATGTAGTAGATGTCACCTGCAGTCCTATGTAACACTACATATAACACAGTGATAACTCTCTGAGTACAGGTAATGTAGTAGATGTCACCTGCAGTCCTATGTAACAGCACAGATAACACAGTGATAACTCTCTGAGTACAGGTAATGTAGTAGATGTCACCTGCAGTCCTATGTAACACTACATATAACACAGTGATAACTCTCTGAGTACAGGTAATGTAGTAGATGTCACCTGCAGTCCTATGTAACACTACAGATAACACAGTGATAACTCTCTGAGTACAGGTAATGTAGTAGATGTCACCTGCAGTCCTATGTAACACTACAGATAACACAGTGATAACTCTCTGAGTACAGGTAATGTAGTAGATGTCACCTGCAGTCCTATGTAACACCACAGATAACACAGTGATAACTCTCTGAGTACAGGTAATGTAGTAGATGTCACCTGCAGTCCTATGTAACACTACAGATAACACAGTGATAACTCTCTGAGTACAGATAATGTAGTAGATGTCACCTGCAGTCCTATGTAACACTACAGATAGCACAGTGATAACTCTCTGAGTACAGATAATGTAGTAGATGTCACCTGCAGTCCTATGTAACACCACAGATAACAGTGATAACTCTCTGAGTACAGGTAATGTAGTAGATGTCACCTGCAGTCCTATGTAACACTACAGATAACACAGTGATAACTCTCTGAGTACAGATAATGTAGGAGATGTCACCTGCAGTCCTATGTAACACTACAGGTAACACAGTGATAACTCTCTGAGTACAGGTAATGTAGTAGATGTCACCTGCAGTCCTATGTAACACTACAGATAACACAGTGATAACTCTCTGAGTACAGGTAATGTAGTAGATGTCACCTGCAGTCCTATGTAACACCACAGATAACACAGTGATAACTCTCTGAGTACAGGTAATGTAGTAGATGTCACCTGCAGTCCTATGTAACACTACAGATAACACAGTGATAACTCTCTGAGTACAAATAATGTAGTAGATGTCACCTGCAGTCCTATGTAACACCACAGATAACACAGTGATAACTCTCTGAGTACAGGTAATGTAGTAGATGTCACCTGCAGTCCTATGTAACACTACAGATAACACAGTGATAACTCTCTGAGTACAGATAATGTAGGAGATGTCACCTGCAGTCCTATGTAACACTACAGGTAACACAGTGATAACTCTCTGAGTACAAATAATGTAGTAGATGTCACCTGCAGTCCTATGTAACACTACAGATAACACAGTGATAACTCTCTGAGTACAGATAATGTAGTAGATGTCACCTGCAGTCCTATGTAACACCACAGATAACACAGTGATAACTCTCTGAGTACAGGTAATGTAGTAGATGTCACCTGCAGTCCTATGTAACACTACAGATAACACAGTGATAACTCTCTGAGTACAGGTAATGTAGTAGATGTCACCTGCAGTCCTATGTAACACTACAGATAACACAGTGATAACTCTCTGAGTACAGGTAATGTAGTAGATGTCACCTGCAGTCCTATGTAACACCACAGATAACACAGTGATATCTCTCTGAGTACAAATAATGTAGTAGATGTCACCTGCAGTCCTATGTAACATCACAGATAACACAGTGATAACTCTCTGAGTACAATGTAGTAGATGTCACCTGCAGTCCTATGTAACACCACAGATAACACAGTGATATCTCTCTGAGTACAATGTAGTAGATGTCACCTGCAGTCCTATGTAACACCACAGATAACACAGTGATAACTCTCTGAGTACAGGTAATGTAGTAGATGTCACCTGCAGTCCTATGTAACACCACAGATAACACAGTGATAACTCTATGAGTACAGATAATGTAGTAGATGTCACCTGCAGTCCTATGTAACACCACAGATAACACAGTGATAACTCTCTGAGTACAGGTAATGTAGTAGATGTCACCTGCAGTCCTATGTAACACTACAGGTAACACAGTGATAACTCTTTGAGTACAGGTAATGTAGTAGATGTCACCTGCAGTCCTATGTAACACCACAGATAACACAGTGATAACTCTCTGAGTACAGATAATGTAGTAGATGTCACCTGCAGTCCTATGTAACACTACAGGTAACACAGTGATAACTCTTTGAGTACAGGTAATGTAGTAGATGTCACCTGCAGTCCTATGTAACACCACAGATAACACAGTGATAACTCTCTGAGTACAGGTAATGTAGTAGATGTCACCTGCAGTCCTATGTAACACCACAGATAACACAGTGATAACTCTCTGAGTACAGGTAATGTAGTAGATGTCACCTGCAGTCCTATGTAACACCACAGATAACAGTGATAACTCTCTGAGTACAATGTAGTAGATGTCACCTGCAGTCCTATGTAACACCACAGATAACACAGTGATATCTCTCTGAGTACAATGTAGTAGATGTCACCTGCAGTCCTATGTAACACTTAGGATCACACATTGCCAGTATCACCTTCCCATATGTTAATGTATATTTTGGTCCCTGGTGCCCGGGGGGTGATGACACTTCTGTTACAATATCTTTAGCTGTACATTTCTTCCTCCTCTTCTCTCTAGGTCTCGCAGTCTTACTAATTCTGTATATAATGCTGCTTTTGCGGCTTTATACAATAAGTGCCAGTCAGTCTCAGGCATGAAATGAAATCTCACCATCAGACAGAGCGGGCAGACACATAGAATGTGCCTGGTAAAGTGATCTTACATGGGGAGGGGGCTGGAGCACAAGGGGCTCTCAGATATTCCCCATATGACTATTTCCTATGTTACAATCAGACCCTTATCTCTCATCGTCTTTATGTCGCTACAGTGGGCACCTTCAGAGCTTCATCTGAGGCTTCCTGGCCATTGGAACAGCAGATATACTTTAGCTTGGTGGTCATTTTAAGGATATCTATATATTTTTTTTTATATAAAGATTAGTTATGCATACTGTATATAAGCAGATGCAGCAAAGTTTATCTTCACACATAAAAAGTTAATGAAACGACCGCAGCAAAGTTTATCTTGACCAATTGATAATTTTCTGCTCATTATAATGAATTATTTCTGACGTTATAAATTGTGAGGTTTTTGATCATAATCCTGTTTTTCCAAGTAGGAGTCTATTAGAAGTCCACATGATAAATCTACACCAGACACAGATACTAAATCACCCCAGCAGAACTGCTGAGCCCTCCATCATGGAGCTGGACATCTTGTATTTATGGCAGGCACAAATTGCCACATAATCCAATATATTGTGATGATAAATCCCCTTTGTTAACCTGATAAGCCTTGGAAACATATTAGCAAAGAGTCAGGAGAAGGAACTCACGGGCTCTAGTGGAGATGTTGAGTTTATCCATCGTAAAATGACTGTACCCTATAAGTGAACACCTATAGGATTCTCCAGCCTGATGAAGGTATCCTGCTATAGGACATTGTAGTCCTCAGATGACTATGATGACCTCAGCAGCTGTATATGTAGTAGATTTAGGCTAAGTTCACACGGGGGTTGGTATAGTGACTTTTGGCACTTAGAGTGACGCTCATGTCACTCTCGGGTCAAAGCCCGCCTGCCACGACTTTCGCAGTGGCAGCTTCCCCCTGGAGTCGGCTCAAATATATGGGCCTACTCAAGAGGCTGCGGACGCCGCGGCTCACCGCCTGAAGAAAGGGCACAGAAAAAAGTATCCTGGAGGTCTACATAGACCACCATTGTGAGGGGGCGGATTATGACGTGGATTACCTGCCATAATCCGCCCCCTCTGTGCCCATGTGAATGGGCCCTTAAAGGTGTTGTGTTGGGTCAAGTGTTGATCTATATGCAGTACATTCATGTAGTCATGAATCTATAGATCTTGTAGGACCTTTCAACTTGACCAAAGATGGTCAAAGATGTAATATGTTTTCACAACTAGACCATGTCTAGACCTCATGACCATGACTAGCCCTCAGATGACTGTGACGACCTCGGAAGCTATTGTTCCTACAGTACATAATATAGACTCAAAGATTAAATGCTGGGTCAAGTGTCCAACTACTGTATGTAGTTGTGGATATTCAGAAGTTATAGGTCATTTTGACTTGACCTAAGATGTTCAAAGATATAACATGTTTTTACAACAAGTCATGACCATGTTTTCCTCAGATGACCATGATGACCTTGGCAGCTGCTGTATACAGTATATGTTAACCTCATGTGTATAGAGTGAATATAGTAGTGTGCCTTCAGAACTTTATAAGACATTTTGACTTGACCTAAGATAGTCAAAGATGTAATATGTTTCCCCAAGTAGTCATATCCAAAGATGGTGGTTGATACAATCTTTTGTGGGGACTATCGGATAAGATCTTGGAAACATATCCAGGTTGATTTCTGATCCTCAGATCTTGAGACATACTGTTGGTGCTCGGTGATGTTGTATTCTTTGTGTCCTCTTTGTAGCTTTTGTTAATCCATTCTTTGTTTTTTTTTTCTAGGTCCAGTCTTTGCCAAATCATTCTGGAGATGGACTTGCTATCTGCAACCTACGTCCTGGCGGTTTTGATAGCCTGTATCGTCTATGAGTCTGGTGCTCAGGAAAAGAATTACATCATAAGAGAAGAACAGGGTGAAAACATATCCATTGGAAACTTGTTGAGGGACCTTAATCTGACGTTGGACCCTGACATAGCTCTCTCCACCCCACTGCAGTTCAAACTGGTCTACAAGACTGGAGATGTTCCTTTGGTCCGGGTGGAGGAGAACACTGGTGAGATCTTTACCACTTCGAATCGGATAGACCGAGAGAAGCTTTGTGCCGGCATCTTCACGGAGAACAAATGCTTTTACGAGGTGGAAGTGGCTGTTCTTCCAGACGAAGTCTTCAGATTGGTTAAGATCCGCTTCTTGATCGAAGACATCAATGACAACGCTCCTCTGTTTCCATCTACTGTCATCAACATTTCCATTCCAGAAAACACAGCTGTGAATTCTAGATATTCTGTACCATCTGCCATTGATCCAGATGTGGGCAAGAATGGAATTCAAAATTATGACCTCCTCAAGGTGGGTACTTCATGTCTGGTTTCTTTTTTTATATATTTGTCATGACCAATTGACTCTTTCATATATATTCAGTGTGCCAACGTGGCAAAGGAAGGATAGGACATCTTCAATTCAATATGCCCGATCTCTAGCTCTCACCTAAAAAAAACCAAAACCACAAATGTCTGGAGAGGACAGAAGAGTCTAGCGGAAGATTACTTCACTCTCCTTTACAACAAACACATGCACACTCAGCTGAACCAAGTGTGTATGTGTATGGGGGAGAGGGTAAGAATAGCAAGAGGTGGAGAAATATTTGGCTGCTAGCTTCTAAAAATGTTAAAGACACCCTAATAATAATTCAGTAAGCTGAGATTTAGGGAACCATTTGTAAGGCAAATAGAATATTCAATTTCTATCTATCTATCTATCTATCTATCTATCTATCTATCTATCTTTCTATCTCATCTATCTATCTATCTATCTATCTATCTATCTCTCATATCTATCGATCTATCTCTATCTATCTATCTATCTATCTATCCATTATCTATCTATCTATCTATCTATCTATCTATCTATCTATCTATCCATTATCTATCTATCTATCTATCTATCTATCTATCTATCTATCTATCTATCCATTATCTATCTATCTATCTATCTATCTATCTATCTATCTATCTATCTCTCATATCTATCTATCTATCTATCTATCTATCTCATATCTATCTATCTATCTATCTATCTATCTCATATCTATCTATCTATCTATCTATCTATCTATCTATCTATCTATCTCATATCTATCTCTCTATCTATCTCTCTATCTATCATCTATATCTATCTATCTATCTATCTATCTATCTATCTGTCTGTCTCTCTCTCTATCATCTATCTATCTATCTATCTATCTATCTATCTCTCATATCTATCTATCTAACCTCTCTCTCTCTCTCTCTCTCTCTCTCTCTCTCTCTCTCTCTCTCTCTCTCTCTCTCTCTCCTCTCTCTCTCTCTCTCCCTCTCTCCCTCTCCCTCTCCCTCTCTCCCCCTCTCCCTCTCTCCCTTCTGCTTTGGATATGATATCTATAACCCATGTCTTCCAGCGTTGCTATGTTTATATCATGGGTTTCCTTTATTTACCATTGTACACCAGAGCGCTGCCCCTAGTGGCAGACATATGTTGGATAGTGCCGAGCACAGTGAGCAGAGGAGCCCGGATAACATGTTCAGAGAATTAATCAACTGTTGTTCTAATGTAGAAGTTTCTCACATTTTCCACTGTTTCCATCTGCAATATTTGACAATAAGTAGAAATGAGTTTATTACTATTTAATATAAATGGTGGAGATGATAGAAGACAGAATTAGATTCCTCCTTTAGATTTGGCGGTGTATAAGATGATAAAGTAGAGAAGCATAGCTTGTAATCTATAAATATTCATTCATATCCATCTTATACATTAGAAGTTAGAATTCAGCCATAGCGAGCGGATGACCTAGATGGAGCCGGCTCTATAGAGTCATTAGCAGCTGGTCCTCCTGCAATACGGCGGCCACTGACCGTGTGTAATGCTCATGTTATTTCTAACACATGCCCTCAAAATATGAAATCTTGGGCTTTTGACCAAGGTCTCGTACAGCGAAGGCCAAAAAGCATTCGTCTCTATCATATACTGAGTGCAAGAGGAGCAGATGTTGCACAATTCACTGCACACAACAAACCGCAGCACATAATACGCAACAATCATAACCAAACACATACATTTGACATATAATAATAAATGTGAGATCCATTTCACTAACACAAAGCTCTATATCCTCTTTAATATCACAGAATATATTAAAATAAATTGTAGCACCTGCAGCTACCACTAGGGGGAGCTTATGCTATACTGGTTTAGGAATGACTTCACTTTGTACACAGAGCTCCACCTAGTGGTGGCTGCAGGCAGGCAGAATTTTATCATGTGATCATTTCTAGGCAGAATATCAGACTGAGCTCCAAAAAATCTAAAATTTATGTAAAAATGGGTTAAAACAAACCATGGCAATGAAATGTAGAAATTATTTTTAGACTTTTTTTGTAACGCACTATTGTTAGACTAAGTACAGTACTAAGCGGTAAAGTGGTTTAACCTTTCTTGATATATTTTTATATATAAATTTATTATTTTTTTACAATTTTTTTTTTTTATTTGTGAAAAACCTTGATCATTTGAGGTTAAGAACAGAATGTCTCTTTCTCTCTCTCCGTTGCCTTCGTCCTCACTTACTCACAAGCTTTATCCAGCAGAGATGTTGGCTTTGTATTTGCTGACAATACCTGACCTATATAGTGGCTGATAACGATGCTCTCATTAGTCTGTGTTCTCACCAGGTTGTACACAGGTATTATACATTATTAATCATTTCTAGCTGTACGTGATTTTTCCATCATTTCTTATATTCTACCTTGTGGTCCAAACGCCTTGTAATGAAGAATGACCAAAGGCAAAGACTCACTAATAGACGGATGTATATAGCGTACAGACACATCGCTCCTGCGTCACCAGAGGTGTTATAAAGAGCAATTAAACATAAAATAACCACATGGAAAAAAAAAACACAGCTTCTATCTATGTACTGTGTGATATAGAAATAGTATACAGAGCCATAAATACTACATGAAAAGTTATATCACTATGTAAATCCATAACTAGAGAGTTACATTCAGATTTATACTCCTGAGCTGCGCTCACTATTCTGCTGGTACAGTCACTGTGTACATACATTACATTACTTATCCTGTACTGATCCTGAGTTACATCTTGTATTATACTCCAGAGCTGTACTCACTATTCTGCTGGTACAGTCACTGTGTACATACATTACATTACTTATCCTGTACTGATCCTGAGTTACATCTTGTATTATACTCCAGAGCTGTACTCACTATTCTGCTGGTGCAGTCACTGTGTACATACATTACATTACTTATCCTGTACTGATCCTGAGTTACATCCTGTATTATACTCCAGAGCTGCACTCACTATTCTGCTGGTACAGTCACTGTGTACATACATTACATTACTTAACTTGTACTGATCCTGAGTTACATCCTGTATTATACCTCAGAGCTGCACTCACTATTCTGCTGGTACAGTCACTGTGTACATACATTACATGACTTATCCTGTACTGATCCTGAGCTACGTCCTGTATTATACTCCAGAGCTGCACTCACTATTCTGCTGGTACAGTCACTGTGTACATACATTACATTACTTATCCTGTACTGATTCTGAGTTACATCCTGTATTATACTCCAGAGCTGCACTCACTATTCTGCTGGTACAGTCACTGTGTACATACATTACATTACTTATCCTTTACTGATCCTGAGTTACATCCTGTATTATACTCCAGAGCTGCACTCACTATTCTGCTGGTGCAGTCACTGTGTACATACATTACATTACTTATGCTGTACTGATCCTGAGTTACATCCTGTATTATACCTCAGAACTGCACTCACTATTCTGCTGGTACAGTCACTGTGTACATACATTACATTACTTATCCTGTACTGATCCTGAGTTACATCCTGTATTATACTCCAGAGCTGCACTCACTATTCTGCTGGTACAGTCACTGTGTACATACATTACATTACTTATCCTGTACTGATCCTGAGTTACATCCTGTATTATACTCCAGAGCTGCGCTCACTATTCTGCTGGTACAGTCACTGTGTACATACATTGCATTACTTAACCTGTACTGATCCTGAGTTACATCCTGTATTATACCTCAGAACTGCACTCACTATTCTGCTGGTACAGTCACTGTGTACATACATTACATTACTTATCCTGTACTGATCCTGAGCTAAATCCTTCAGAGCTTCGTTCACGGTTCTCCAGGTCTCAGAACTAGAAATCTCAGAGCCATGTATAGCCCTGCACACGGTCTTTCTGATGTGGATAAATGCCAGGTTATACTATGGCTGTTAACAGAAGGGGAGGGGCTGTGAACTTGTGTTCATTTACATAAGTAAAGCACGCAATAATTAAAGGAAAGTAATGTATGTGAAGAGGCGACCTCAGTAATATACAATATAAAGTATCCCTATAAAATGCTCCAGCGTGCAGTAATGAAGCCGCATAGATTGTCCTACTCAATGGTCTTTTACTTCTGGCCCTAAATTCTAGGAAAATGAGTAAAATAATCCTGACTTGAGAAATATTTCTGGCTAATACTTTGCTTGCGAGCGCTGCTCCGGCCTTTTATGTGACCATTACACCAGAGGAGAAGATTTCTATGAACGGATTAGGTTTAAATGTGCTGAAAAGAAAGTTCTTTAACTTGTACAGGATTTCTAATCATCTGCTGCATTTACTGGAGCAGGAAGGTGTAACAAATCAATGAGTGCACTGTATGAACAGAGTCCAAGAATGTTACTGTAAAGCAGTGTCAGGAAAAATGTGAACAATTACCAAACCATTGGCTATTCTGTTATATCCTTCATTATACAACATGGCTAATATATTCCATATGAAGCAAATAAATATCACTAAGCAGAGATACAATATTCACCTCAGGGACATGGCATTTCTAAAGTAGCTGTACTAATATAATACATCAGAATATAAGTATAATAATACTACCTCATATGTACAAGAATATAACTACTATAATACTGCTCCTATGTACAAGAATATAACTACTATAATACTGCTCCTATGTACAAGAATATAACTACTATAAGGCTGCATTCACACGGAGTAAACGCTGGCGTTTTTTGTGTGTTTTTTGCACATAGCGCCGCGTTTACGCCGCGTAGCGTCGCGTTAACGCCGCGTATACGCCGCGTTAACGCCGCGCTATTTAGCTGTGGCGTTGCCCGGCGTTAACGCGGCGTATACGCGGCGTTAACGCGACGCTACGCGGCGTAAACGTGGCGCTATGTGCAAAAAACACACAAAAAACGCCAGCGTTTACTCCGTGTGAATGCAGCCTAATACTGCTCCTATGTACAAGAATATAACTACTATAATACTGCCCCTATGTACAAGAATATAACTACTATAATACTGCCCCTATGTACAAGAATATAACTACTATAATACTGCTCCTATGTACAAGCATATAACTACTATAATACTGCCCCTATGTACAAGAATATAACTACTATAATACTACTCCTATGTACAAGAATATAACTACTATAATACTGCTCCTACGTACAAGAATATAACTACTATAACACTGCTCCCTATGTACAAGAATATAACTACTATAATACTACTCCTATGTACAAGAATATAACTACTATAATACTGCTCCTATTTACAAGAATATAACTACTATAATACTGCTCCTATGTACAAGAATATAACTACTATAATACTACTCCTATGTACAAGAATATAACTACTACAATACTGCTCCTATGTACAAGAATATAACTACTATAATACTGCCCCTATGTACAAGAATATAACTTCTATAATACTGCTCCTATGTACAAGAATATAACTACTCTAATACTGCTCCTATATACAAGAATATAACTACTATAATACTGCTCCTATGTACAAGAATATAACTACTATAATACTGCTCTTATGTACGAGAATATAACTACTATAATACTGCTCCTATGTACAAGAATATAACTACTATAATACTGCTCCTATGTACAAGAATATAACTACTATAATACTACCTCCTATGTACAAGAATATAACTACTATAATACTACTCCTATGTACAAGAATATAACTACTATAATACCGCTCCTATGTACAAGAATATAATTACTATAATACTGCTCTTATGTACAAGAATATAACTACTATAATACTGCCCCTATGTACAAGAATATAATTACTATAATACTGCTCTTATGTACAAGAATATAATTACTATAATACTGCTCCTAGGCACAAGAATATAACTACTATAATACTGCTCTTATGTACGAGAATATAACTACTATAATACTGCTCCTATGTACAAGAATATAACTACTATAATACTGCTCTTATGTACGAGAATATAACTACTATAATACTGCTCCTATGTACAAGAATATAACTACTATAATACTGCTCCTATGTACAAGAATATAACTACTATAATACTACCTCCTATGTACAAGAATATAACTACTATAATACTACTCCTATGTACAAGAATATAACTACTATAATACCGCTCCTATGTACAAGAATATAATTACTATAATACTGCTCTTATGTACAAGAATATAATTACTATAATACTGCTCTTATGTACAAGAATATAATTACTATAATACTGCTCCTATGTATAAGAATATAACTACTATAATACTACCTCCTATGTACAAGAATATAATTACTATAATACTGCTCTTATGTACAAGAATATAATTACTATAATACTGCTCCTATGTATAAGAATATAACTACTATAATACTACCTCCTATGTACAAGACTATAACTACTATAATACTGCTCCTATGTACAAGAATATAACTACTATAATACTGCTCCAGCATATAAGAGTATAAGTACCAATCTATAATAATGCCTGTGTGCCCGGTGTAATATAAGCGGTAGTACGGTGCAGGGTTGATCAGGTCCAGGCTGGTCCTCCTGATATTTAGAGCTGGATAGCTGTGTATTTAGTTGCTGCCCTCTTGTTCTTTTGCTATAGCTGCGGTCTTAGTTTAACCCATGTGCCACCTCTCACTGGGTATAACAATGTGTTCTAAATATCTGACAAGTGTACTGGCAGCTGCCGGGGAAAACTTGGCATGTACACAATGAAACAATCCTCACCAGGCAGGCAAGCAAAACTGGTGATTTAATCCAGCCCAAAGTGTAGCAGCGAGGACGCCTTTTCTTCAACCTTACGTTAAGCGCCCAAGTTAAAAAGCCTTAAAGCTTAGCGGGAACAGCTGGAACGCTGTAAAGTTTAGTGATCACCGTCATAAAAGTATAGATGTGGAAAATTAATGGTCCATTAGAAAATGTCTTGCTCAGATTTGTTTAAAAAAAAAAAATTCTACCTTTTCTAAATTAACATCTCATCCCGGCCTGCGGCTTTGCGCACCTGTAAAGTTAATTTTATTAGCCGCAGTAATGAAAATTCGCCATAAGAAAGTTCTATCAATAGTCTGGCTCGGCCTCTCTGCATTGGGCTCTTTGAGATGTGTTGGTTGGATATATATATATACAGTCCTATGAAAAAGTTTGGGCACCCCTATTAATCTTAATCATTTTTAGTTCTAAATATTTTGGTGTTTGCAACAGCCATTTCAGTTTGATATATCTAATAACTGATGGACACAGTAATATTTCAGGATTGAAATGAGGTTTATTGTACTAACAGAAAATGCGCAATATGCATTAAACCAAAATTTGACCGGTTCAAAAATATGGGCACCTCAACAGAAAAGTGACATTAATATTTAGTACATCCTCCTTTTGCAAAGATAACAGCCTCTAGTCGCTTCCTGTAGCTTTTAATCAGTTCCTGGATCCTGGATAAAGGTATTTTGGACCATTTCTTTCTACAAAACAATTCAAGTTCAGTTAAGTTTGATGGTCGCCGAACATGGACAGCCCGCTCTCAAATGATCTGAAAACAAAGATTGTTCAACATAGTTGTTCAGGGGAAGGATACAAAACGTTGTCTCAGAGATTTAACCTGTCAGTTTCCACTGTGAGGAACATAGTAAGGAAATGGAAGACCACAGGGACAGTTCTTGTTAAGCCCAGAAGTGGCAGGCCAAGAAAAATATCAGAAAGGCAGAGAAGAAGAATGGTGAGAACAGTCAAGGACAATCCACAGACCACCTCCAAAGAGCTGCAGCATCATCTTGCTGCAGATGGTGTCACTGTGCATCGGTCAACTATACAGCGCACTTTGCACAAATAGAAGCTGTATGGGAGAGTGATGAGAAAGAAGCCGTTTCTGCACGTACACCACAAATAGAGTTGCCTGAGGTATGAAAAAGCACATTTGGACAAGGCAGCTTCATTTTGGAAACAAAAATTGAGTTGTTTGGTTATAAAAAAAGGCGTTATGCATGGCGTCCAAAAAGAAACAGCATTCCAAGAAAAACACATGCTACCCACTGTAAAATTTGGTGGAGGTTCCATCATGCTTTGGGGCTGTGTGGCCAATGCCGGCATCGGGAATCTTGTTAAAGTTGAGAGTCGCATGGATTCCACTCAGTATCAGCAGATTCTTGAGAATAATGTTCAAGAATCAGTGACGAAGTTGAAGTTACGCCGGGGATGGATATTTCAGCAAGACAATGATCCAAAACACCGCTCCAAATCCTCAGGCATTCATGCAGAGGAACAATTACAATGTTCTGGAATGGCCATCCCAGTCCCCAGACCTGAATATCATTGAACATCTGTGGGATGATTTGAAGCGGGCTGTCCATGCTCGGCGACCATCTAACTTAACTGAACTTGAATTGTTTGTCCAAAATACCTTTATCCAGGATCCAGGAACTGATTAAAAGCTACAGGAAGCGACTAGAGGCTGTTATCTTTGCAAAAGGAGGATGTACTAAATATTAATGTCACTTTTCTGTTGAGGTGCCCATACTTTTGCACCGGTCAAATTTTGGTTTAATGCATATTGCACATTTTCTGTTAGTACAATAAACCTCATTTCAATCCTGAAATATTACTGTGTCCATCAGTTATTAGATATATCAAACTGAAATGGCTGTTGCAAATACCAAAATATTTAGAACTAAAAATAATTAAGATTAAAAGGGGTGCCCAAACTTTTTCATAGGACTGTATCCTAGGACTGTATCATAGGACTGTATCCTATATATATATATATATATATATATATATATATATATATATATATATATAGGATTGGGATGTGCCATATTGTATGCTAGTGTAGACAATCGTCTCTGGCATTTCCTTCATTGCTGTTGCTTTAGGGTTACTATGCTTATCAGTCAAACTTTGGCTGGGTCAGAGGTTTGACATGCAAGACCAATCAGATCTCTGGTTCAGTGTCCAATCAATGGCTGACACTTTGCATTTAAACCTGACACTTATCTTGCTCAGGTGCCTGTGAGTACATTAGTATTCTAGGCTCTGTGTTCTCAGTATATTCCCTTCTTCTATGCAGGTTCCTTGGCTTACCCTTAGTTCATATCTGCATTTGGTAATCCGTTCGGGAAGTCTGCATGGGAACCCCCCCCTCCCCCCGAACGGAATACCAAAAGTATTGGCGAGCGGTGTGCAGTGAAAGCACATGGACCCCATAGACTATAATGGGTTCCGTCCGTGTGCTTTCCACATGCTGCCTGCATGAATCATGCGGACATGAAAGTAGACCACGATCTAGTTTTCTGTCTGCATGTTTCGTGTGGACACCGTGTGGAGAGCACATTGACCCAGTTATAGTCTATGGGATCAATGTTCTTTCACTGCACACCGCTCGCCATCTGAGATTCCATCCAGGGGTCGCCATGCAGACTCCCCCGAACGGATTACCGATGCAGATGTGAATGAGACATTACTGATTTTGGCTAACGCGGGGTTCACACCAGCGTTCAGGTCTCCACATCAGGTTTCCGCCTTCTGCCGGCAGAAGACGGAAACCTGTCAGACAGTGTCCGGCCGTGAGCGCCGGTGAGCGTTTTATGCTCTTTGCAGTGAAACTGATTTTTTAAAACCAGACACAGTCCTTCATATTCAACATTGTGTCCGGTTAAAAAAAAAAAAAAAAAATGTTTTGCCACAGAGAGCATAAAACGCTCACCAGCGCTCATGGCTGGACACTTTTCAAACCCATTCAAATGAGTGGGTTTGAAACATGAATGCAGGTTTCCGTCTCCTGCCCAGTTTCGTGCAGGAAACGGAAACTTGCAGGACGGAGACCCTGGGCGCAAATGTGGAGAGTAAGCCGGTGATCTGCTATGGTTATGTAGGGTATGGTGAAGAGTAATCCAGTGATCTGATATGATCGTGTAGAGCAGGGGTCAGCAACCTTCGGCACTCCAGCGGCTGTGAGACTGACTACAAATCCCAACATGTTCCCTTCACTTCCATGGGAGTTCCAAGAACAGTAGAGCAAGTGTGCATGCTGGGAGTTGTAGTTTTATAAGAGCTGGAGTGCCGAAGGTTGCCTATCCCTCGTGTAGAGTATGGCAGGTCATCACTCGGTTATCTGATAAAATAAAGTGGAGTTTCTTTTGTTGAACTCAAAATCTTTAAGAAATAGCATTTTTTATAATAGGCAAAAAGGGGTGCACTGCGGATGTGCAATTAGATGTAAGGAATCCACCTTGAATGTCTTCCGAGTGAAGGTAACATTGAAGTTGATGTGGGATTCCTCCCTCCCAATTACCATCATGGCGCCTTTGGCCAGTGATGATGCCTTTCATGAACGCTCATCATTGCCATCCTCTAACAAAACATCAGAAGATAATTAAAGGCAGGGTTCCCCTTTAAATTCCAACTTTTCTGAGTAGATATTTCTGTTTTCCCAGAATCTTTGCTGTGTTTCTTTTCATCAGTACTTGCCTGACATCCCAACATCTCAGGACACTCGGCTCTTTCTAGCTACAAGATACAACTTTGATGATTTCTCTTTTCTATGCCTTCACTTTTTTATTTTTGAGCTTATTAAGTGAAAGTGGGAGAAAAAAACAAAGTTGAAGGACAAAAACAGAAACAAAAATAATCATCTCTGGATACAGTTACAGGTAACAAAAATGAACGTTCGAACAAATTAAGAAATTGCCCGATGATAACGGAATACATTATTATTATTATTATTATTATTATTATTATTATTATTATTATTATTATGAAACAATAGGACTTTTGTTGTTTTTTTTGTTGTTGTTTTTTTCGGGTTCTGTTTTCCCAAAGGGATTCCATATGGTAGCCTGGTTACTAGCTATCATCCAAGATCTGATTAGGAAGCGAGGACTATATTTATCAGCAGTGACAGACAGTATCGCCATCGTGCATTGTCCTTATCAGCTGGTTTGTGACTATAGCGAGTGTCATCATTCATCATTTCCTTCTTGGTATAAGTAGGTCACCTGCAGACAGGAATGCCTCATGTTAACACCTTCAATCTAGTGTAACCTGCCACAAGACGCCGCTCAGGTTCTATGTTCTTCTCTGTGATGTCCACGGTGGAGCAGCAGCTAAATGAAAGCTTTCCTTAACCAAAGGGTCAATAAGAATTTTGGGGTCTGGGAATTCCTGCCCTCTCGGCTCAGATTTGTGTGCGCTTAGTCAAAATGAATGTAGATGGTCCTCTCGGGAGAACGTGTTTGTACTGTAAAGCTCTAATGTAATTTTTGAACAGGGGGGGAAGATGGATTACGTTGCATAGAACAGCAGCCTAAACACTTCTGGTTGTGTTTTAATGTAATGCAATCAGCTGTGTGCGCCGGACTTAAAGCACTTCTCATTACTCTACCTATATAATGAATTTCCATGGACATTAGCAATTCTTCCTGGAAGCCCACTAATGTTCCTGGAAGGAATAGGCTGCGTTTTTCAGGACTTAAAGGGCAAGTTCTCGTTTCAGGTCACCAGTAGGGTTGAGCCGATCTTGAGATTTCAGGATCGTTTTTAAAATCCGATTTCTGATCATTTTCCATTCGAACCCAACAGCGGCAGTGGATCTGTGCAGGTAAGTTGAGCGATCAGGATCGGAATTCCGTTCCCGTTCTATTTTAGGCGAGATCGGAACCCGATCACGATCGTGAAATTTACTCGATCAGGATCCGATCTTATGAGTCTGACTCCCCTCCTGCTCCTGGAATCGATAGACCCACTGGGTGCAAATCCCAAGGATTTCTCCACCTTGGGATCTTGGAAATTACACTTCTGTAGATGGACCAGTGATTTTGTTGGTCCATCAATGTTGGTTTTGAAAGAGGTATACCAGAGGGATACAGGGGGCCCAATTCAGTCTAGTTTAGTGTAGAGCACCATTGTACCATATCCATATACTACTATACTAATTCTCTGGTACTTACCATATTGCAGTGATATATGAATGTTCTTCTATCAAGGTCACTCTTTTTTAAGGGGGAGGTCTTCCAAGATAGATTACAATCAGTGTGGGCTCGTTGGCTTCATAAAATTGTCTACGTGAGGTCAAATTAGCACTTACCTTAAGATCTGCTGATCCTTTTATGCATGCTTCATCATTGAGTTCCCCTAATCATGTTAACTTTGGGGAGTTCACATTTTGATGACACCTCCACCAGTTCCAATTCTTTGCATCCTTTAATAGTTGTTGCTTCACTGATTCCAGCACAGTTGAAATTTTGTCTCTAGCATCTACCGTTCCCAAGCAATCAGTTTCAGCATCCCGGTATGAAGCAAATAGTTTGGGACCGCCCACCTGACACCAGAGAGTCCAATTAGCATATTAGGTGGTGATATAACTGCACTGATTGCTCGGGAACGGTGAGGGCTAGAGAAAAAATTCCAACTGTGCTGGAATCAGTGGAGCAGCAGCTATTGAAGGATGCAAAGAGGTAGAGGTGGTGAAAGGTCTTCTTTAAAGGGGTTTTCTAGGAATAAGATACTGAGCTGCACTGCCTTTAATCAGGCTGTGACTTCACATTTGTTGGTCACTTGGCCTCATTTATTTGAATGCAACTGAGCTGCATCGTGGCCGTGTGACTAATGGATGTGATATCACACCCTGAGAAGAGGAAGTGGAGCTCAGTGTTATAGTCTTGGAAAAACCCTTTAAATGAGGATCTTTTGACTTAAAGGGGTTGCTCAAATTAAATAAATATTAGGAAATATAGGTGCTGGAGGGGTGAGGTCTCTATTCAGGGTCCCCATCTATTAACCAGAGTTTCTTGAAGTGGAGGACCCGGTATGTCCAACATTTCAGGTCCAGCTCATTGATTCTCATGTGAATGTGTAATTCTTCATTTCTCCTGTGGGGGTGCTGTACAGGGAGCTGAACTCTAATGCGTATTGTTGCGGTATGATCGGTATATGACAACTCGCATTGTGTTTGTTTCATTGTATCTTGTGTTTTGATCACACAAGTTCCACGGCAGTGAACATCGGTGAGTGACGGCACTCTGCGTTCCCCGCTATGTAGGTGGCGGTGATTAGGGTTCCTAGCTTCAGAGTGATTCATGATGACAGTAAATTATATGGCGGTGCAGTAAAGCAATCCTATAATGTATCCTATAGTGTGTGTGCAGTGGTCACGCTGTATCCGGCGCTGGCTGCGCTCTCTCTCGGTACGGATATGAAGGATGTCATGTAATATTGTTCTGGTGGACTAATATATTGCATTATAATATATTGGATTCATCCTCCTTATAGCAGAGACGGCTTTCTGCATGGCTGGGAATAGAAGAGTTTATAAAGTGTGAAACATCACACAAAGTGTCAGATGCAGTTATCCTGTCAATCAGGTAGCGGCGGTGAGAGGATCCTCGGCGTATCTGCGGTTTTATTATCACAGGAGCGTTCAGCTTCACAGGGAAAGTGGCAGTGACAGCAAATCTGGAGATGTGCATGGATGTGAGGAAAACCGCCGGGCCGAAGGTAGCAAGGGCAAAGGGGGCAACTGACCCCCAGTCCTGGGGATTGTACCGTACGTCAGTACTGTCCAGATATATGCAGACACAAACCGTAATACAGTATTATGTGAGCGCTAGGGTTGAGCGATCGGGATCGGGAAAGATCGGATCCTGATCGGCGATCGAGAAAATTTCATGATCGCAATCGGGATTGGCTGGAGAATGATCGAAAATCGGATTGTAAAAACGATCCTGAAATCTCAAGATCAGCTCAACCCTAGTGAGCACTATATGGTACTATTGTACCGGTAGATATATAGGTATAGAATTTTTATAACTACTATATGGCAGTATTATATGGGCATTGTGTCACAACACAGTTTATGCCAGTATGATTTAAGCAGCACGTGTGGTCACTATATGACGATATAATGTGGGCAATTATGGTACCGTTATATAGGTATAGAGTTACTACATTTCAGTACCTCAGTACCTGTTTGATACTAGAGTATGTTTAGTGTGAGGCAGCATTATGTCTGCTTTGTGTTACAGTAATATATTCGCACTGTATTGCATTGTTATTTCAGTACTGTATGGCAGAATAATGTGAGCACCGTATGGCACTGTTATGTAGACACAGATTTTCTTATGTAATGTGTTTCAATACTGTGTGACCCTGTTTGATATTATGTTTAATGGGTGGCACTATCACTAGTATTTCAGCACTCTACTACAGTATGATGTGTGTACTGTATGGCGTTGTTATTACAGCTTTGTATGGCAGTATAATGTGGGCACTGGATGGTATTGTTATAGGCATTTCTATAGGTATAGATTTTTTTTTATATACTGCATTTCAGAATTATATAGGCTATGTATGAGCTGAATGTTTAATTATATGGCGGTATTATATGGCGCTATCATTACTCCATATGTGGGCACTGCATTGATATATAGCAATTGATTTACAGTAGATATACTGAAGCTTTCTTTATGTACTGCATTGCTTTAATATGGGGGCCCTATTTAATGCTACTATGCAATCAGTTTATGACAGTATTATATAAACTCCAAGTGGCAGTATTATATGAGTACTGTAAGGCAATGTTGTTTTACCACTGTGCAACAGTATGTTGTCATTTTATGACTCTTAAATGTTTATGTGCTGTATCTGAGTATTATGTATGCTCTGTCTATATGACAGTATTATATAAACTCCATATTGCAGTATTGCGCATACTATATGGCGGTATAAATGTATACCAGTATAACGTGGGCACTGTTATATCCTGTGCACATTAGCGCTTTGTGCTACATTAAATGAGGTTTGTGCCCTGTCATATACTAGATTTAGTATATGGCACTATTATATACAGTAGGACAGTATAATGGGGGCACTAAGTGGCGCATTTATAAAGGTATACTGCATTGCATACGAATTTGGTGCTCTATGAAACTTTATTGTAGGGCAGGATTATATGGTAGCCTTATGAGGATACTGTATAGCGCTGACACTGTGTGATGTTACAGTTTGGCGCCATTATTAGGTCTGCATTATCCTTTCCTGTTTACGGTTTGTTTTATATATTATAGGAGTTAATGATAGTAAGAACATCTTATAAGTCACACGCATGTTGTTTCATCTGAGTCAGACATTTAGTGTCATTCTGACCCTTCATTTAGACATCACGGAGAGTAAATCCTGGCCGGTGCCGTGACTATAGTTACTGATGTGTAAATGAATATAATGGCACATCTCTCCGGTGTCTACTTACACCGCAGCCCTCCTCTGTGGAGGCTGAACCTAATGCTGGGCTTCTTAATGTGTTAGATGACAGTGAAGACTGACACCGCCACAGCCATTATGGGCCCTGAGTTATTGAACTTACTGATACTGTATATTGCACTCATTCCTCACATACACCTGATTGATACACGGCATTAACGTTCTTATCGCCTAATCGCTGTTGTGGTGGGAATATTCCAATTATTTATTAAATATATATATATATATATATATATATATATATATATATATATATATATATTGAGAATGTGAAGTGAATGATTGTCAGTGACCCCCCCGCTTATACATCATCCCCATAAAGCAGATACTTATTGAGAGCGTTGCTTGTATTTGCAGATTTCTTTGATTTCCGATGCGGCAAGAATTTGATTCTGACACAGAAATCAATTAATCTCATTTACAACTTCTGACAAATACAAGAAAAGAAAGTCAAGCGAGCGGCGTAAGGAAGCTGGCGGCGAGAAGCGCTTATTGTGTGCCTGTATACGACATGCAGGCGACTTTTATTCTCTAATATGGGGCGGGGGGTAATTCAGGTTCTGCAGCCTTTAGTTACCAGGGCTGTCTGCTTCCTGCCCCATTCTCTGTGAATCATCACAGTGAGGAGGGGGGAGGGGGTATCAGACCGCCAAAGGTCTGATATAGTGACTAGGGTTGAGCCGATCTTGAGATTTCAGGATCAATTTTAAAATCCAATTTCCAGTCATTTTCCAGCTGAAAATTCATGAAATTTGCTCGACCCTAATTGTATATTTATATAGACAGTAGGGTTGAGGCGATCTTGAGATTTCAAAATCCGATTTCCGAACATTTTCCAGCCTATCCCGATCGCGAAATTTGCTTGATTGCCAATTGGGATCAAATCTTTCCCGATCCCGATCGCTCAACCTTAATAGCGACGTATATTTTTGAGTGTGAGGATACTTGATATGGTCATGGCGGCCAATGCTTGCACACTTTAATGATAATGGCCATGTTTACTGTCTCCATTCACTGACGGTGGAGTTAATGCTGCCATGTGATACCCTTAGACCTGATTTACATCTGCATTCGGGATTCCGTTTGGGAAATCCTTACGCCAGCCCGCCGTGCTCACCCATATGTGTAGAAAGTGATGATTATGACGCAGAACGGGGGATGTGTCGCACTATTGTTGCAAGCTAAGTTCTTGTACAAAAGAGACATTACATTATCATCTATGTCCGAAATCTGGAATCGGTGGAATAATACACCCTGCTGAATATTTTGGCTTTTCCTCTCCACGCACCCCCTGTAATCCGGAATATTTGGTAACCCAGCACATTCCCCTCGCAGTCCCGGAGATGGATATTCAGGACATGTCAGTCGCTGCCTCTGTCACCTGTAAATAGTTGTTTGTTAGCATCTTGTGACGCGGCTACACAATGATACAAAGTGACATTAATGTTATTAAGTGGCGGCCTGCGATGTGCACCGGGGCAGGAGGGAACCCGACAACTAACAAGCTGCCTGTTATGTGTCCAGATCTGCCAGAAAAGAGAAATATATCAACCGGACAACTCACACCCGAAGATGCTGAATCCTGCAGCCGCTCTATGAATGATAGGAAAATAGAAATGTGCAGGATACATTGTAATAACTGGAATATCGATCCAGAGTGTCTCTGAGTACTAATAATGTAATGGTGGTATCTGCAGGGCATGTATTGTACTCCAGAGCTGGACTCACTATTCTCCAAATAGAGGAGAACAGTCTAATGTCTATGGTAACCTATAGGTAACTGTATATATTAGACTTATATCACCATACAGCAGATGTCAAGAGAAAGATCAACTGGGCTCTTTGTTATGAAAACCTAAACTGAGATATCTCCAGAGGGGTCTGGAGGAGGGGACAGGGGCATATGGAGGAGGGGACAGAGGGTCTGGTGGATTGGACAGGGGGGTCTGGAGCATTGGACATAGGAATCTGGAGGGTTGGAGAGAGAGAACTGGAGGAGGGGACAGAGAGGTCTGGAAGAAGCAACAGAAAGGTCTGAAGGAGGGAACAGAGGGGTCCGGAGGAGAGGATAGGAAGGTCTGGAGCATTGGACATAGGAATCCGGAGGATTTGAGAGAGAGATCTGGAGGAAGGGACAGAGAGGTCTGGAAGAAGCAACAGAGAGGTCTGGAGGAGGGGACAGAGGGGTCCGGAGGAGAGGACAGGGAAGTCTGGAGCATTGGACATAGGAATCTGGAGGATTTGAAAGAGAGATCTGGAGGAAGGGACAGAGAGGTCTGGAAGAAGCAACAGAGAGGTCTGGAGGAGGGGACAGAGGGGTCCGGAGGAGAGGACAGGGAAGTCTGGAGCATTGGACATAGGAATCTGGAGGATTGGACAGAGAGGTCTCGAGGAGGGTACAGAGAGGTCTGGAGGAGGGGATAGTGTGGTCTGGAGGAGGGGACAAAGGGGTCCGGAGGAGAGGACAGGGGGATCTGGAAGAGAGGACAGAGGGATCTGCAGGAGGGGGCAGGGGTGTCTGAAGGAGAGGACATAGGGGAGGACAGAGGGGTATAGGAGAGGTCTTGAGGAGGGGACACAGAGGTCTGGAGGAGGAGACAGCAGGGTCTGAAGGAGGAGACAGCAGGATCTGGAGGAAAACATAGGTTTCTGGAAAAGAGGACAGTGGGGACTAGAAGGAGACAAAGGATTCTGGATAAGGGGACCATGGGGTCTGGAAATAGAGGATTCTGGGTGAGGGGACAGTGGGGTCTTAAATGAGATAAAGGAATCTGAAAGGAGACAGAGGGGCCTAAAGCGGGGAGGACCAAGTTGGACATAGCTTTCTATTGGTAAAGGGACCATGTGACTACTATACATATAAAGAATTTTCTGAGGAATCCAGAAGTGTGAACCTTTTTGATATTGTCCTGATGTTCTGCTTACCGCCTGGTAATATCTCGCAATGTAATAAGAAAACTCATCATCTAACCCACAGAGTAATTGTAATAAACCCTGGTAAAGATGGCTCCTCGATAACCAGGAGACAAGGTGCAGAGAGCCCAGACAAGTGCAGCCCCTGAAGATTATCAGGCTTACGGATAACAAGATGAACTTGAAGCTTTTTTAGGCTTTGAGATGAACCAGGACACTGGAGCCGGTTAATCCTTATGACAATACGGCGGTCACGGCTGCGTGTGCGCAGACTGCACCTGATAAGTCTGCTCTAAAGAGAAAATACATCCTGGTATTAGCAGGTCTGTAACCTCCGAGATGTTCTTAGTGTCTACTGCAGGAGACTTATGTGATGTCGTGCACGGCCTCTGAGCAAAGACGATTAGATTGTAAGCTCTGCTGCACCCGCTCCTTCTACACCGGAAACTTTTGTCATTTTTTGTACGTACTGAGCAATGCGCCATATGCTGGCCAGGATGATGCCTTAGCATGTATTCACACTGCGCATTTGGGTGCAATTAAAACTTCATCGGAAAAAAGAATTCCATGTGGTTTTGATACAGTTTCGTTATTTTACAGGTGGCGCAAATGTCATTTACTTTATCTGTAAAAAAAAATTTTGTAAAATAATCCTGGAATTTTACCTGTTGTTTATATATATATATATATATATATATATATATATATATATATATATATATATTTACCCTTTCCACCATATTATGTGCAATCCGACCATATAATTGAATTCCGATCACAGGAAAGTCCATCTCCATGAGACCCCTGGATTGAGTAATCCCTTAATTCCTCAGATATTTAACATTTTCTGCGTTGGCGACTTGAAAGTAAGATGAAAGATGGCGGCGGTCCAATGGCAATCTGCCATGCCAGGCTCTGATAACACAACGGCTTCCTGTTGGCCCGTAGGAGTTGCATCTTGGATGGCAGCCATGTTAATTTTCCAAGAGCATTACTGGCCAGAAATGAGAATGCTTTTCCCAAGAACATGTGGGTTCATGGGAGGAAAAACAGCAAAGGCTCCAATGTCACAAAGTAACAAGAAAGAGAGAAAAATCAGGGCACAGTATACAGAGAAACCATGGAAAGATGAGGAGGCTATAGGGTGTCCATGTATGGAGAGACCCTTAATGGACTAAAGTCAATCAGAATGGAAATGTAACAAAGTGATACAATGTAACAGACAAGAGAGGAGAAGGTAAATAAACTGATACAATGAACCAAACAAGAAAGGGAAAGGTAGATAAACTGATACAATGTAACAGACACCAGAGGAGAAGGTAGATAAACTGATACAATGTAACAGACAAGAGAGGAGAAGGTAGATAAACTGATACAATGTAACAGACAAGAGAGGAGAAGGTAGATAAACTGATACAATGTAACAGACAAGAGAGGAGAAGGTAGATAAACTGATACAATGTAACAAACTGAGGTGGAAGATGCAAATGAAACAATACAATGTAACAAATGAGTGGAAATTGGGAATAAACTGGTACAAATGTAGCAAACAAAAGAGTGTTAGATATTACAGTTACAGGTGGTGGCTTAAAGGATTTAGGCTCATTGCACATCCGCACCCGGTCTCCATATGGGGATTCCATTCCCCTCTCCACATAGAAAATTCTGAAAAATGGTGGTTTCTGGAAACCGAAGGGAAACCACGTGGACCCCATTATAATCTGAGTGAGTCCATAGGGGACGTCCTTCAGATTTTTTGCTCATCTCTGCTTTGTTATCCTACTTCTGTGTCAGTCCTTACTGCAATTCTGGTATTGGATTCAGAAACCAGGAAGCTTGGGATGAACAGTTTATGATCAAATTCAAGTTACAAAGAGCCGCAAGAGAGAGCTGAAATGTTGGAGGTATAAAGTACGAATGACACTTTTGGGGAATAAGGAGTCCTGGCTTTTTAAGAGAATACTTTGTATCACGTTTTTGTAACTTTATTACGGTGACAGTTTTGTGCAGAGATTTTTGCCTCTTTGTATTATGAGCGCATTAAACATGGCAGCTGCTTCTTTTAGTAATAGTCGTTTTTTCTCCATCTGCTTTATTACTAGTGGCCGGGCCGCCATGTGATGTAAGAGCGCAGCAGTATACGGGGCGGGGGTATTAAAGTACATGAAGGAAAGGACAGTTTAACCACAGCAGACGGCAGCATAAAGATAATAGTAGTAATATCACTGAATATAAAGGACATATAATAATAGGAACACAACCAGTCATGTGCACTTTATTTCCCGGTACTTCTATCCCAGTACATCTATTATCTATCTCCTATCTATCTATTTATCTATCTATCTATCTATCTATCTATCTATCTATCTATCTATCCCCTATCTATCTATCTATCTATCTATCTATCTATCTATCTATCTCGTATCTATCTAGTTATCTATCTATCTATCATCTATCTATCTATCTATCTATCTATCTATCTATCTATCTATCTCCTATCTATCTATCTATCTATCTATCTATCTATCTATCTCCTATCTATCTATCATCTATCTATCTATCTATCTATCTATCTATCTATCTATCTATCTAGTGCCTATCTATCTCCTATCTATCTATATCCTATCTATCTATCTATCTATCTATCTATCTATCTATCTATCTATCTATCATCTATCTATCTATCTATCTATCTATCTCGTATCTATCTATCTATCTATCTATCTATCTATCTATCTCCTATCTAGCTATCTATCTATCTAGGGTTTACATATGTGGAGCCGCGCTGCTCACTCACTGTACACGCCGTTGGCACAGCAGCACTGTTTGAATGAAGTCTATGGAGCAGACAAAGTCTATAGACCAGTACTACAATCACCCCACTGTCCTCTCTGTCACATAAGACATCATTGTAATTGGAGGTGAAGGCCCTATTTCAGATTTTGCATAGGGTCCAGAGGTCTATAGGTTATGCCTCTGCCAGTTGTCTAAGTGGCTGATATTTGGGGCCCCTTATTCTGCAGACAGATTGATGCAGAGCCAGAACTGTTGCTTCTACCATGAGCAGGACTGTTACTGAGGTACAAGCTATTTACTGCCTCCTATTGAGTTGTAAGAATAAAATTCCAGAATAACAGTAAAGACTGACACATAAGCGAGCATAGTAGTACAGAGAAGGACTGGGTAAAGTATATATTTTTACATGACTTTATGTGCTGTTCAGGGCCTGGTTCAGGAATATCAGCGATTAGTGGTTTGTAGGGGTGCAGTGGTTATAGTTGCATTTAGACCTTATGGTTGAGGGACCCTTTGTCATAAAAGAAGACACACATATTGTAATTGGAGCATGGCAGGTGGGGGCCTTGGGTTAGATTTTGCATTGAAGACCTGTACTGGTAAGCATGAAAGAAGACCTTTCACCACGTCCACCATCACAAGCTCTTTATATAACTTAATAGCCACTACTCCACGGATTCTGGCACAGTTGTAATTTTTTCTCTAGCCCCCACCATTCCGGAGTAATCCATGTTGTTGGGTTTGGTGTCGGGCAAGTGAGCGGTGTCAGGCAAGAGCAGGCAAGGGGGTGTGGTTATGAGCTCTGCTACTGATTGGAGCTCTGAGGCACACCCACCTGCCTGGCACCACCCACTTGACATTATAGAGTCTCGTCATATCAGGCACCAAAACTATCAGCACTGACTGCTCAGGAACGGTGCGGGCTATGAAAAAAATTCCAACTTTGATGGACTCAGTGGAGCGGAGTCTATTTTTTTTTTTTTTTTAAAAAAAGGGAGGTGGAGAAGGATCCCCTTTATTGAATATCCTGAACGGCTGATACTCGGGGCCCCTAGCACAACTGCAGGACTGGTGCGGAGCCAGAGCCGTCACTTCTACCATAAAGCAGGGCTATTGCTGAGGTGCGGGGTTTTTTAGTGCCTCCTGTAAGTAAAGTAGCACCATCAGCGTTATGTGCCGCTCGCTCTTATGAATATTTTTATTGGATTTTCTCTTCCTTGTACAATTTCAAGGACGGTATAATTTGCATTTTAATGGAAATACTATAATAGTACAGTACATTAAGTCTACACCTCCACGCCGTGACTCCCACTCTCCTGGCGCTGCTTATCTCCCCTTACTGGAGGGGTTAATCTTTAATTAGCCGTCGTCTTTACATTGCAGGGGTTTTTTTTGTTTTTTTTCTTCTTTCTATTTTTTTTGTAATTAACGCTTCCAAATGAGCAATAGCAACTTAGAGAGGCCGAGACGGCGACAAACCTCTGACTACAGACGCCAGCTTGTGATGTGTCGGTGCGGAGTGTGGGATCTCAGGCTACATCAGACCCTGAAAGACCTTTAGTTAAGCTGCAGTCGTTGATCATAGCGGTGTCATGGTGGAGAAGAGCGGCAGTGTAAAGTATGGGGGTCGGAGAAAAATCCTAATCCTCTGATGAGTTGGATCCTACTACCTTAGGCCCTGATACACAAGGCAGCTAAGTTTTAGTCACTGGCAAATTGCTCCAAATGTGTTAGCTATGTGACAGGTCGGAGCTGATACAGCGCCACCTAATGGATCCCTGCCTCATCAGGGAGAACCTACTTTAAGCCATGTTCACAAGTATTTCCAATTGTGATTTCTTAAGTCAGTCTACTAAATTGTCTGTGGTGGTCAATTCAATGTTGTGTCTCCCAGCAGCCACCACTAGGGGGAGTATTAGAGCCATACATTGAGCAGTATTCCCTAAACTCCTCAGGTCCCCCTAGTGGTGGCTGCAGGTAGCCAGAATCTCATCACATAGCCATATCTACGTAGAGAATTTGGACCTCTCTATCAGAAATTACTACCCTCATATATATTAATAAAGAGTTCAGTTTTTTGGATACAAAGTTCCAAACCTACTGCATAGCAGTAACAGTGAATAATAATGTAGCATCTGCCTGCAGCCACCACTAAGGGGAGCTTTATTGTTTATTGCATCCTGTTTATACATTGAGCAGTATATAGCAGGCTCCTGAGCTCCCCCTAGTGGTGACTGCAGGCAGACTGAATTGTATCATGTATAAAGATCTAAGCAGAGGGTTTGGAGCTCTCTGTTAGAAAACAACAACAACAACAAAGCAATTCTCATACAGAAGATTTATTGTGAAACTTCTCAGCTTGGAATTAAGGACCTAAAAACCACCTGAGGCCAAATGTTGGGCATTTACTTTAACAAGGCACCCACATCCTTGAGTCTCGGCTGCACCATTCACACCTGCTGTAATATGAGTCTCCTCGAAGCCCCTGTCCTTCTTTCTGTTTCTTATTGCACTTGATGCTTGAATGTATTAGGCGCGGTGTAGTCTGGCGCGCTCGGCGATCGCAGGTGGAGCAGAAGAATCGGACTTAAAAGCTATTTAAATTGGAAACAAGTTTTCCATTGAGGACAAAAATCACTTTTCAAGATAAGAACGTCCCTGACGAGATCTGGACAGATGGCAGCTTTGCCCAAGGGATCAACTAAAGCGCTTCATCCTGCAATGCAGTCACCAGACTCCGTCTAAGGGGAGAATATATGTATCATGTCGGACCGTAGAGCCACAGGCGAACCGCACTCTAAGTAAATAAAACTCCATTATCGGGCATGGGTTTGGGCTCCATCAGTCAAAAGTCAAGGTAATTGTGGAGTGTGTGATATTGTTATTGCACGAGGGTTCCTCTAGGGAAGTTGGCGGCATCGCAGCCGTCCTCCTGTCATGTCCTATTATACTAATGTCCCTCTGGGGGGTGGAGGACTGAAGGTTGAAGGAAGAGCATGGCTTGTGGGCATGGACCTGTTGTTGGTGCCAGTGTCAAGGAGAAGCATCACATCTGTCTTCATTATCATCGCACATGTGTACACCGAATGCTGGAGAGCGCTGAGCGGATTGTACGGGTGAGGAAGGATGGAAAGAATTGTCCGTAGTAATTGTACCTCATGTGGTCAGGGTATTGAAGAAATAGATTTTTTAAAAATTGCCACCCTCTATGGCACCCTGTGCTATCCTGTATGGCACCCTGTACCATCCTGTATGGCACCCTGTACTATACTCAGGGCCGGCTCCAGGTTTTTATGGGCCCTTGGGCGACAGAGCCTCAGTGGGCCCTCTTGTAAAGGAGGTGGGGGAGTCGAGACACTGTGCGTTGCAGATGAAGCGAGTGACGTCATGCAGGAGTGTGGCGTCACCAACGCCATACCTCCCAATCTTTTAAAGAGTAGAAAGAGGGGCAAAATGTGCGGCGCGCTCTGCGCGCCGCGGCAAATTTAGTTCCACCCACTTTTATGTTGATTCCACCCATTCTCATTCATTTATTATGTGCTCCCACACAGTATAATCCTCCTACAGTCACCCGTAAATTATATGCCCCCCCTCCATCTCTCCCCCAGTTTCATATACACCCTTCCTCTGCCCCCAGTTTCATGTCCCCCCTCCATCTCTGTCCCCAGTTTCATCACGTTCTCCCCCTTCATCTGCCCACAGTTTAATGTCCCCCGTCTCTGCCCCAGTGTCATGCCGTCCTCCCCCCCTTCATTTGCCCCCTCAGTTTCATTGGGCCCCCTCCATCTCTGTCCCCAGTTCCATGCCTTTCTCTCCCCACCCCCTCCATCTGCCCCAGTGTCATGCTGTTCTCCCCCCCTCCATCTGCCCCAGTGTCATGCTGTTCTCCCCCCCTCCATCTGCCCCAGTGTCATGCTGTTCCCCCCTCCCCTTCATTTGCCCCCCAGTTTCTTTGGGCCCCCTCCATCTCTGTCCCCAGTTTCATGCCGTTCTCTCCCCATCCCATTCATCTTCCCCAGTGTCATGCCGTCCCCCCCCTCCCCTTCATTTGCCCCCCAGTTTCATGGGCCCCCTTCATTATGTTTCACCTTAATATGTAATGTAATACAAAACAAACACTTACATCACTCACCTTCTATCACTCACCTTCCCTCGTTCCCCCGATGCTCCTCTCTAGTCACATACGCGATGCAGGAGCTGTGACCTCAGCTCCTGCTTAGCTCCGGCCCGGCTTGCGTGTGTAGGCGTGATGCGATGACGTCATCGCGCCTACACACGCAAGCCGGGGCCGGAGCTTTAAAGCAGGAGCTGATCTCACAGCTCCTGCATCGCGTATGTATTTCAGCTCATCGGCGGACGGACGCCGATGAGCTGAAATTGTGACAGGCAAGTGCCGGGGGGCCCCCAGAGGCTCTGTGGGCCCCGGCACTTGCCCGACTATGCCGTGCGCTGACGCCGGCCCTGACTATACTGTACCATCCTGTATGGCACCCTGTACTATACTGTACCATCCTGTATGGCACCCTGTACTATACTGTACCATCCTGTATGGCACCCTGTACTATACTGTACCATCCTGTATGGCACCCTGTACTATATTGTACCATCCTGTATGGCACCCTGTACTATACTGTACCATCCTGTATGGCACCCTGTACTATCCTGTACCATCCTGAATGGCACGCTGTATTATCCTGTATGGCACCCTGTACTATCCTGTATGGCACCCTGTATTATCCTGTATGGCACCCTGTACTATCCTGTATGGCACCCTGTATTATCCTGTATGGCACCCTGTATTATTCTGTATGGCACCCTGTATTATCCTGTATGGCACCCTGTATTATCCTGTATGGCAACCTGTATTATCCTGTATGGCACCCTGTACTATCCTGTATGGCACCCTGTATTATCCTGTATGGCACCCTGTATTATCCTGTATGGCACCCTGTATTATCCTGTATGGCACCCTGTATTATCCTGTATGGCAACCTGTATTATCCTGTATGGCACCCTGTACTATCCTGTATGGCACCCTGTATTATCCTGTATGGCACCCTGTATTATCCTGTATGGCACCCTGTATTATTCTGTATGGCACCCTGTATTATCCTGTATGGCACCCTGTATTATCCTGTATGGCACCCTGTATTATCCTGTATGGCAACCTGTATTATCCTGTATGGCACCCTGTACTATCCTGTATGGCACCCTGTATTATCCTGTATGGCACCCTGTATTATCCTGTATGGCACCCTGTATTATCCTGTATGGCAATCTGTATTATCCTGTATGGCACCCTGTACTATCCTGTATGGCACCCTGTATTATCCTGTATAGCACCCTGTATTATCCTGTATGGCACCCTGTACTATCCTGTATGGCACCCTGTATTATCCTGTATGGCAACCTGTATTATCCTGTATCAACATGTATGGCCCCTATGCCATCTTGTACCATCCTGTATGGCACCCTATATTATTCTGTATGGCACCCTGTGCTATTCTGTATTATCATGTTTGGCACCCTGTGCTATCCTGTATTTTTCTGTATGGCACCCAGTACTATCCTGTACCATCCTCTATGGCACCCTGTATTATCCTGAACGGCATCCTAACATCCTGTATGGCACCGTGTAATATCCTATACCATCCTTTATGGCACCTTGTATTATCCTATGCCATCCCGTATGGCACCCTGTGCTATCCTATACCTTCCTGTATGGCTTATTGTATTATCCTATACCATCCTGTATGGCTTATTGTTGCATACAGATGGATACAACACATATACATGGATACAAATAGATACAAGAGATCCATCTTTAAAGTCTTCCTGTTGCTTCCTGTAAACACAAAACCAAAGTTCCTTTTTATGTAATAAAAATGGGGCATTTCAGTAAGCTAAAAAAAAAAAAAAAACCTTATAGTGTGAACCCGGCCTTATCTGGATTGCCATGACTGTCAGCTCTCGATACTTACTGGAAGGACAGGCTCCGTCTATTGTGACAACCGTTGTGTTGTCGGTTCTTGTCCTCTGTTCTTTATACTGCTGTTTTGTAGGATATAGCGCGGAGAACTCGCTCCATGTGACATTCCACAGACACCACTAAAGTCTCTTGAACTTTCTCCTTCTTTCTAAAAAAAACTCAAAAAGTTGCATGGGAGTCTTCTGATCTCCGAAGACTGTTCTTCATAAATGAGGGCAGCGAGGCGTACCGCTGCTGGGTGTCCAGTGTTTTGGCCATCATGTATTATTCTTTTGTTATTATGGACTGAATAGGGTTGGGGGCGATTAGAAAGGGGGTGCAAGTGAAGAAAGGACGAGGCCGGTAGGTTTGGGCTGTTGTTGTGGTTCCAGCGTCAATCAGACCCTCTCCGTCCATCTCTATTATCATCCCGCACTCCGGTGGGCAGAATAATGAACGGCCTCATCCGCTCTTTGTTTGTCAGACGTTGATGGACACGATGTTGGGTCAAGAACGTTTCTTCATTTATCTTACCCAAAGCTTTTTACACAAAGACCTGACACAGAGAAGATAAAGACGCGGCGTGCGCCATTCCCACATCACACCACTGACCAGTCTACATGACAAAGGATCTGACATGTAACACAAGTGAATTATTTCCCACTTTGAAGAATCTTCCGGCTGGGTCTTTTATGAAGACTTTCTTATGATCTCCGAAGACGCTGATCGTGACAAATGAATGGCAATCAATGTGGCCGGTCGGGGATAAGGGGCTCCTCTGTGGAGCTGTCGGCCATTGTTCACTCATTTTGATGGACTGAGCTTTGCCCTTGAACAAAATATTCATTAGATTAGGCTGGAGGCCTGATAGGGATTGAGGTATACATGGACGTATATGGTGTGATATGTGGCGGTGGATGGATGTAGGATGGTGAGCAATCTTTTCATCTGCCTTGCCATAGGTATGTGGTCAGCTGCAGGCTCCGGGTCACCAGGGTCAGAGGTCAGGGTCAGACACAGGGGTGTACAGCTCTTCTCCCTGTACAGGGGGCTTGTTGTTCACTATAGCAAGAGTCTTGAATGGTACCTAGGGGAGGAGATATCCAGGGGGATGTTATATCTCTGGAGATGGGCGATAGGGAAGATGAGGGAGATATTATACATAGGGGAGGATTGTGTCTGGGGAGGGGTGGGAGATGATACAAGGGAGGAAGAAGGAGAGATTGCTCCCAGCACTGGCCAGGGGGAGATTAGAATTTGGAAAGAAGGTATTCTTATACCCTCTTTGTTAGCTAAAATACAAATTACATCAATGTGTGGCTTTGTGAACTTGGAGTAACATCTGGCAACAATGTATCTAAAAAAGATAAACACACTCATATATATCATACTGTGTTATATGCACACCAGTATCTTCTATTATATACTGTACACACTCCTATCCTCTGTTATATACAGTACACACTCCTATCTTCTGTTATATACAGTACACACTCCTATCTTCTGTTATATACAGTACACACTCCTATCTTCTGTTATATACAGTACACACTCCTATCCTCTGTTATATACCGTACACACTCCTATCCTCTGTTATATACAGTACACACTCCTATCTTCTGTTATATACCGTGCACACTTCTACCTGCTATTATATACTGTACACACTCCTATCTTCTGTTATATACAGTACACACTCCTATCCTCTGTTATATACAGTACACACTCCTATCTCCTGTTATATACAGTACACACTCCTATCTTCTGTTATATACAGTACACACTCCTATATCCTGTTATATACAGTACACACTCCTATCCTCTATTATATACAGTACACACTCCTATCTCCTGTTATATACCGTACACACTCCTATCTTCTATTATATACCGTACACACTCCTATCCTCTGTTATATACAGTACACACTCCTATCTCCTGTTATATACAGTACACACTCCTATCTTCTGTTATATACCGTACACACTCCTATCCTCTGTTATATACCGTACACACTCCTATCTCCTGTTATATACAGTACACACTCCTATCTCCTGTTATATACAGTACACACTCCTATCTTCTGTTATATACCGTACACACTCCTATCTCCTGTTATATACAGTACACACTCCTATCTTCTATTATATACCGTACACACTCCTATCTCCTGTTATATACAGTACACACTCCTATCTTCTGTTATATACCGTACACACTCCTATCTCCTGTTATATACAGTACACACTCCTATCTTCTGTTATATACCGTACACACTCCTATCCTCTGTTATATACCGTACACACTCCTATCTTCTATTATATACCGTACACACTCCTATCTCCTGTTATATACAGTACACACTCCTATCTTCTGTTATATACCGTACACACTCCTATCTCCTGTTATATACAGTACACACTCCTATCTTCTGTTATATACCGTACACACTCCTATCCTCTGTTATATACCGTACACACTCCTATCTCCTGTTATATACAGTACACACTCCTATCTTCTGTTATATACCGTACACACTCCTATCTCCTGTTATATACAGTACACACTCCTATCTTATGTTATATACAGTACACACTCCTATCCTCTATTATATACCGTACACACTCCTATCTCGTGTTATATACAGTACACACTCCTATCTTCTATTATATACCGTACACACTCCTATCCTCTGTTATATACAGTACACACTTCTATCTTAAGTTATATACCGTACACACTCCTATCTTCTGTTATATACAGTACACACTCCTATCTTATGTTATATACCTTACACACTCCTATCTCCTGTTATATACAGTACACACTCCTATCTTCTATTATATACCGTACACACTCCTATCCTCTGTTATATACAGTACACACTCCTATCTTCTATTATATACCGTACACACTCCTATCTTCTGTTATATACAGTAACACTCCTATCTTATGTTATATACCGTACACACTCCTATCTTCTGTTATATACAGTACACACTCCTATCTTGTTATATACCCTACACACTCCTATCTCCTGTTATATACAGTACACACTCCTATCTTCTATTATATACCGTACACACTCCTATCTTAAGTTATATACCGTACACACTCCTGTCTTCTGTTATACCGTACACACTTCTACATGTTTTGCTCCAGTAAGTTAAAGAAAACCCGACTAGTTGCTGCTCTGCGTCTTCCTGTCATTTCTCGAGCTCGGCAGACATATTTTTATTTGAATGTTACATTAATGCGGAGTCAATAAAGGGAAATTGCTTTGTATTAAAGTTGACAATTTAATTGCGCTATCTGCCTACTTTATTTTCACAGATAGAGCAGGTTTTGCCCCAAAGGGATCACTTAGATGGAAAAAAAAATCAGATTTTCGGAGGCAGAGTCACATGCTCACATCTCTACAGACCAGGTCAATGTATGGATAGTGCAGAGCGGAGCAGCAAGCAGCGGGATCGCAGCTCCGTAAATCTCCCGCTAGCATAAAGCTGCCACTTTTATGGTCCTATCACCGGACGGCCTGACAGGGCCATACATAATAAGGCCCAGGAAGCAAAAAAGAAAAACCTTATTATAGTCATTCTTTTTTTTCTTTTTATTGTATAATGTCATCATGTTATTTAACGCTATGGACGCCGCCGCTCACTGACAACAAGCTGGCTCAGCCCCGCCCCCAACTTTGTCTCTCTAGAGGAGAGAGTGAAGCCCTGGCAGGAGAGGACCTTTACCTAAACCCATTTTTAAGCAAATTTGCTTGAGAAATCCAGATTTTCATGACTTTGGAGCAGCAAAGCAGAATAAGAAAGGCATCTCTGGAAAGAGAAGAAACCACCTACAAGTTACTGTCATGAGCTTATACCTACTGAAAGACTCTCTGTGACTAAACAATAGACTAAGCCTCTAAATTATTTCAGACCCCCTGACCAGACCTCTAAGCTAAACATTAGGGTTGAGCCGATCTTGAGATTTCAGGATCGATTTTAAAATCCAATTTCCGATCATTTTCCAGCCGATCCCGATCGTTAAATTTGCTCGATCGCCGATCGGGATCCGATCTTTCCTGATTCCGATCGCTCAACCCTAGTCAATGCGTCTCTATGGGAAAAGTCACTTTTAGGGTTGAGTCAATCTTGACATTTCAAAATCCAATTTCTGATCATTTTCCAGCCGATCGTGATTGTGAAATGTGCTTGATCGCCGATTGGGATCCGATCTTTCCCGATCGCTCAACCCTACTAATCATATACCCCAGACCTGATCCCTAAATTTTTTGGGACTCAGACCACACCCATAAACTAGCCAGACACCAGACCAATCCCTTCCGTTAATGTAAACCCTACTAGTCGGAGCCCAGAACAAATCACCCAAAAAATTATTCTGACCCCAGACTAGACTACCAAAGGAATTTTATACCAGACCAAGCCATTAAATAACAAATCCCTAAAATTAAAAGGGGTTTCCGTCTCAGATGGTGACATCACGTCCATTGGTCACATTGTCATGTTAGGGGGTGCCGTACAGGCGCTCATCCCCAACACCCAAAGGGTCAGGTGTTTTATGGGAAGCCAATGTCCCATGGCTATCAGTACCACAGTACGGGACAACAGACTGCAGTCCCATAGAATATTCAGATCCTCAGACTAAACCCTAAAATAATCCCAGATCCAGAGATTGTAGTGACTGTGGCATGAACTAGTACAAGGCAGGAACTTTTTGGTTTTTGGTTCGCCAGGTGATAGTCTCCAGGCAATTCAGCCAGGTACAAGGAGTAGGGTTGAGCGATCTGGATCGGAAAAGATCGGATCCCGATCGGCGATCAAGCAAATTTCACGATCGGGATCGGCTGGAAAATGATCGGAAATTGGATTTTAAAATCGATTCTGAAATCTCAAGATCGGCTCAACCCTAATCAGGAGCCATGTTTGGTAGCCATCCTGCCCCAATAGAACCCTGATGTTGGAATGTGCGTTTCCCAGACGTGTTGCGGAGTGCGGCGGCGGCGGCCCTTGTAATCTATACGGCACCGGGAGGTTTTTAAAACCTATTTTGTAAGTTAAATAGCAAATCAATAAAGATAAGGCAGCACTTGTTCAACATTCAATTAACTTCCTAAATTATTACTTAGCTGAGTTCATTATGTTCACTGTCAGAACGCGGCGAATAATGATCCGAGCGAGTCATATAAATATTTTGTAAATGTTCTTCCGAGCTATTAGCAAGAACAAAGGCCGCTCAGGGCGCAATATGCGAGCGTCCGCTAAGATAGAAAAATGGAAGTATAATGGACTCCTATACGATTACCATGCATTACATGTGGCGCTTCCCCCAGTAAGACTAATGGCCCGATCTGTGGTGTGTGTATATATATATATATACTGTATACTCTCTGCAGCCTCCTCACATAGGTGACCACTAATAAAGAGGAAACAATCACTGATATCATCACATGTCACATCTAACACCGTCACAACTGCCGTGTAGTAGTATCTAGTAACAGAATGGACCATTGGCCAGTGTAGCAGAGCGGAGTATGTCATTTACTACAACTGTATATTATCTGTACTCAGAGAGTTATCACTGTGTTATATGTGGTGTTACATAGGACTGCAGGTGACATCTACTACATTACCTGTACTCAGAGAGTTATCACTGTGTTATCTGTGGTGTTACATAGGACTGCAGGTGACATCTACTACATTACCTGTACTCAGAGAGTTATCACTGTGTTATCTGTGGTGTTACATAGGACTGCAGGTGACATCTACTACATTACCTGTACTCAGAGAGTTATCACTGTGTTATATGTGGTGTTACATAGGACTGCAGGTGACATCTACTACATTACCTGTACTCAGAGAGTTATCACTGTGTTATCTGTGGTGTTACATAGGACTGCAGGTGACATCTACTACATTATTTGTACTCAGAGAGTTATCACTGTGTTATCTGCAGTGTTACATAGGACTGCAGGTGACATCTACTACATTATCTGTATATAGAGAGTTATCACTGTGTTATCTGTAGTGTTACATAGGACTGCAGGTGACATCTACTACATTACCTGTACTCAGAGAGTTATCACTGTGTTATCTGTGGTGTTACATAGGACTGCAGGTGACATCTACTACATTATCTGTACTCAGAGAGTTATCACTGTGTATCTGTGCTGTTACATAGGACTGCAGGTGACATCTACTACATTATCTGTACTCAGAGAGTTATCACTGTGTTATCTGTGGTGTTACATAGGACTGCAGGTGACATCTACTACATTATCTGTACTCAGAGAGTTATCACTGTGTTATCTGTAGTGTTACATAGGACTGCAGGTGACATATACTACATTATCTGTACTCAGAGAGATATCACTGTGTTATCTGTGGTGTTACATAGGACTGCAGGTGACATCTACTACATTATCTGTACTCAGAGAGTTATCACTGTGCTATCTGTGGTGTTACATAGGACTGCAGGTGACATCTACTACATTATCTGTACTCAGAGAGTTATCACTGTGCTATCTGTGGTGTTACATAGGACTGCAGGTGGCATCTACTACATTATCTGTACTCAGAGAGTTATCACTGTGTTATCTGTGGTGTTACATAGGACTGCAGGTGACATCTACTACATTATCTGTACTCAGAGAGTTATCACTGTGTTATCTGTGGTGTTACATAGGACTGCAGGTGACATATACTACATTATCTGTACTCAGAGAGATATCACTGTGTTATCTGTGGTGTTACATAGGACTGCAGGTGACATCTACTACATTATCTGTACTCAGAGAGTTATCAGTGTGTTATCTGTAGTGTTACATAGGACTGCAGGTGACATCTACTACATTATCTGTACTCAGAGAGTTATCACTGTGCTATCTGTAGTGTTACATAGGACTGCAGGTGACATCTACTACATTATCTGTACTCGGAGAGTTATCACTGTGTTATCTGTGGTGTTACATAGGACTGCAGGTGACATCTACTACATTATCTGTATATAGAGAGTTATCACTGTGTTATCTGTAGTGTTACATAGGACTGCAGGTGACATCTACTACATTATCTGTACTCAGAGAGTTATCACTGTGTTATCTGTAGTGTTACATAGGACTGCAGGTGACATCTACTACATTACCTGTACTCAGAGAGTTATCACTGTGTTATCTGTAGTGTTACATAGGACTGCAGGTGACATCTACTACATTATCTGTACTCAGAGAGATATCACTGTGTTATCTGTAGTGTTACATAGGACTGCAGGTGACATCTACTACATTATCTGTACTCAGAGAGTTATCACTGTGTTATCTGTAGTGTTACATAGGACTGCAGGTGACATCTATTACATTATCTGTACCAATGCATTTTTTGTACACTCTAGTTCCATCACACCTCACTCTTTCTCTCTTAGTACAGTGTGTCAGTCTTTCCTGTAGCTCTAGAATTCTATTCATGATCCAGGAAGCTCATGACAGTGACCATGTTATATATTATGTAATTGTTGAATACAACACAGAAGTAATGCAGATAAATCCAGTAATCATCAGTAATTGATGCAGTTTTAGCGGCCGCCGTCCTCGGTGCTCCTGGAATAGTTGTGTCATTTCTAGGATATGGATTGTACGTGTATTACGGCGCAGAGCGCAGATCCCACATAAATCTGTGCTGACAACGGATTCAATTTCCCTTTCATTAGTATAAGGAGATAAGACACATTCACATTTCTCCACCAATCAAGGCGATTTTCCCTGATGAGCGGTGAAGGGATGCATGACCAATCCGGCGCCATGTGAGGAGCCGCGTGCTGCCATATCACTGCCAGTGTCACTGTAGAGTAGAATCCCAGTGTCTTCTGTCATCCTGAACACTACAGAGATATGGGGGGTTTATTCTTGTCCCGTCCCTGGGGCGCCTTTCTTTGACCATCCACATTTACTGTATGGAAATGAGTGACATCATCATCATGACATCACAGATATGTAAGATCTATTCTGCAATGGTCTTCTGTAATAACACAATGCACATGGCAGAGAGAGGGGCGCAGTGACAAGTGTGTGGTTAATGTGTTAATAAAACTGATTATGTTATCAAGAATTCATGGGGCATTGTCACAGCAGCACAGAGTGTTTCATGTGGAAGTGTCCTGGAGGAGACAATGTCATCTACACTTGTGATAATGTAAATGAGGACAGGCCTCCATGTACAAGACATGTGTCCTCAGTGGTACAGAGTATTTCAGAAGAGGAGTGTGCTGACCTTGAGCAAGGTCAAAGACTGAGAGTTTATATAGTGGAAGGAGCAGGGTTCCAGGCAGCACAGAGGATTTCAGGAGTAGTGTGCTGATGTTATAGGGGAGGTCACAGACTGATGGTTATATAGTGGAAGGAGCAGGGTCGGTAAACACGTCATGCCCCATGGGCATATGGAGCCATGGCCATTACACTCGATGGTGGCAGAATGTGCCATTATACTCTGTAGGGACATAAGGAACTGTTATATTATGTGTGGGAGCATAAGGGACCATTATACTGTGTAGTAACATAAGGGACCATTATACTGTGTAGTAACATAAAGAGCTATTATACTGTGTGTAATAACATAAGGGACCATTATACTGTGTAGTAACATATGGAGCTATTATACTGTGTAGTAACATAAAGAGCTATTATACTGTGTGTAATAACATAAGGGACCATTATACTGTGTAGTAACATATGGAGCTATTATACTGTGTAGTAACATAAAGAGCTATTATACTGTGTGTAATAACATAAGGGACCATTATACTGTGTAGTAACATAAAGAGCTATTATACTGTGTGTAATAACATAAGGGACCATTATACTGTGTAGTAACATAAGGGGCCATTATACTGTGTAGTAACATAAGGAGCTATTAGGCTGCATTCACACTGAGTAACGCTGGCGTTTTTTGGGCTTATTTTTGCACATAGCGCCGCGTTAACGCCGCGTATACGCCGCGTTTGCGCCACGCTATTTTGCGGTCGCGTTGAATGGTGCAAACGCGACGTATAAAAAATAAGCACAAAAAACGCCAGCGTTACTCAGTGTGAATGCAGCCTTATACTGTGTAATAACATAAGGAGCCATTATACTGTGTAGGGGCATAAGGAGCTATTATACTGTGTGTAATAACATAATAGGCCATTACACTGTGTAGTAACATAAGGAACTATTATACTCTGTGTGTGGGAGCATAAAAGGCCATTATATTATGTCTAGGTACATAAGGAGCCATTATACTATGTGTGGGATCATAAGTGGCCATTATACTGTGTAGGGACATAAGTGGCCATTATACTGTGTAGGGACATAAGGGGCCATTCACATGGAGGAAAATGGTGAGGAATTTGGTGTGGAATTTCAGCGCTGAAAAAAAAGCCTTCCATTGACTTTGATGGGTTCCTTTTTCTGAGGCCATTATACTGTATGTAGGAGCATAAAGGGCTGTTATGCTGTTATACTGTTATGCTGTTATACTGTTATGCTGTTATACTGTTGACCCGCCGCCATCTACAGTAGCAGCAATATAGATGAGATTTCTACAAATCTTATTTACATGCAGCACCTAACACCACCCAGGTCTCACCCATGTATACGGAAGACCTACAACGATCCCAGCAGATGTGCTGCAGTAAAACCTCCCAATTGCAGATGTTTTTGTTGTCGCAGCTTTTAGGACAGCACACTGTGGCCCCATGAGGGCCCGCACAAAACCTGGAGCAGGCCCTGCCCAGAGTATTTGAGAAACACATTGTGCTGATCATGTGTATGGTCACAGACTGAGTGACTTACATAGTGGTAAGAGCACATTTCCCAGCAGCACAGAGTATTTCAGGAGAGGAGTGTAATCGTCTGAGGTACAGAACACAGTTACTCCTCTTACTCTCTATAAGCGGCAACAAAAGCTGTAAATCATCAGATGGAATTATCGGCTCAGAGCCCTGACAGAGACCAGCGAGGACGCCATCATTGTGCGGCTCCATCTTCATCTTGCATTTGAAATATCCACATTTACTATGAATTGAATGATATTTGTGGCGGCATCTATAGAAAGGAGACAAAGTGATGTCACCACAGATTGACATTCGCCCGTATTTCCCTGTTCAGATGCAGCAGAGCGTCGCCGCACACATAGATGTTCATTTCAGGAGAAAATGAGAAAAATGGCGACAATTCTATATCTATCATCTCGTGTGGAAAGATAAATGTAGCGAGGACGATGTGTGATTGACAACTGCACCCATGTGAAGTCATATATGTCACTGAAGAATTTATATAGAACTGTATCATATCTATCTATCTATCTATCTATCTCCTATCTATCTATCTATCTATCTATCTATCTCCTATCTATCTATCTATCTATCTATCTATCTATCTATCTATCTATCTATCTATCTATCTCCTATCTATCTATCTATCTATCTCCTATCTATCTCCTATCTATCTATCTATCTATCTATCTATCTATCTATCTATCTATCTATCTATCTATCCATCCATCCATCCATCCATCCATCCATCCATCCATCCATCCATCCATCCATCCATCTATCCATCCATCCATCCATCCATCCATCCATCCATCCATCTATCTATCTATCTATCATCTATCTATCTATCTATCTATCTATCTATCTCCTATCTACCTATCATCTATCTATCTATATATCTATGTGGAGAGATAAATGTAGCGCGGATTATGTGTGATTCACAACTCCACCCAAATGTGAAGTCATATATGCCACTGAATTTATATAGAACTATATCATATTTATCAATCTATTCTATCTATCTATCTATCTATCTATCTATCTATCTATCTATCTATCTATCTATCTATCATCTATCTCCTATCTATCTATCTATCTATCTATCTATCTATCTATCTATCTATCTATCATCTATCTATCTATCTATCTATCTATCATCTATCTATCTATCTATCTATCTATCTATCTCCTATCTATCTATCTATCTATCTATCTATCTATCTATCTATCTATCTCCTATCTATCTATCTATCTATCTATCTATCTATCTATCTATCTATCTATCTATCATCTATCTATCTATCTATCTCCTATCTATCTATCTATCTATCTATCTATCATCTATCTATCTATCTATCTCCTATCTATCTATCTATCTATCTATCTATCTATCTATCTATCTATCTATCTATCTATCTCATATCTATCCATCCAGATGTCAGTGGTAGGGTGCTATATTAGTCTATATAAACTCCTATGTCAGACTCTCATGTATACAGTACCACTTGATACTTTCACTCTCTTGACTACCACATGTAATAATTTGATCTCCTTTAATATTTAAGGATTCTTTGGCATCTCCCGCTCGCTGCCCCTCAGATCTATCACTGGGGTCACTTTTTTGTTTAGTATGAATAGCCATGTATATGAATGAAGTGTTAGTGGCATCGAGAGGAGGATCCCGTCATGGCGGCGGCTGCTGCTGTATATCACAGGTAGTGACATTGTCTTTGTCACATGAGCACCTCAGTCAGGGAGATTGCCCCAGGAGCAGTGTCTGGAAACCTGTCTGCCCTCCGGCAGAAGATGTACAGCACCTTATACTGAACCCGGCAGACACAACATAAGATATAGGAAGTGCGTGCGCAGCCGCCAACCAGGCGTCCTCCGAAATAAACTCATGACATGGGGGTGGCTGCTACCCAGAAACTGAGTGAGGACCATAGCTGATGTATCTAATATCTCATGTATCTAATATATTTATATATGAAGGGGTATTTGGAATTTTTCAGAGATAGTCATGGGTATGGTCTGAGGCCTGAATTATGGGGTCTAGTCAGAGATATGGTCTGCAGTCTATATTATGGGGTCTAGTCAGAGATATGGTCTGCAGTCTATATTATGGGGTCTAGTCAGGGGTATGGTCTGAGGTCTATATTATGGGGTCTAGACAGGGGTATGGTCTGAGGCCTGAATTATGGGGTCTAGTCAGAGATATGGTCTGCAGTCTATATTATGGGGTCTAGTCAGGGGTATGGTCTGAGGCCTGAATTATGGGGTCCTGTCTAGGGGTTGAATAATAGGGTCTGGAATAATTTAGTGGTTTTAATTGAACTGTGATTTCATCATTTGTGAGCAGGCCTTCCCTCTATACCATCCTCCATACTGAGTCTGACAACCTGCTTCCTATATACTATATACCTAGAGCTGTATACCCCCATTCATGACAGTGATAGTAAATTGTGATATCAATCCCAAGTCTCCGTATCTTCTGTGTGAGTGAACACTTTTCGGCGACTTCTACATTCTGCGGAAATCTATTACGTTTTGATCCAGAGAAATCAGTTATTGTGATATAGTAAGTACTTTGGGGTCTCCCAGGATCGGGCAAGCATGGAGGACCCCCGGGCCATGTGAACATGTCATAGTAGTCAACTGGGAGGATTAACTGTTTCAGTAACTACACTATATGAACGTAATGCCTCCTATAGACCCCATGGAAAGCAGTAAGTTGTTTAACACTTGGTGTGCCGGGGACGTCTTGGTGCTCGTGAGCAATTAGCAATTATTGTAAAAATAAAAAAAGGTTTTCCTTCTGCAGCTGACTCGGATACATTGGATACGTTATATAAGAACACAAGTGACGCAGCAGAATTAGGGCTCTGCGGTAGGAGGATAAAGTGACTTCAGGTCTCATAGATTCACATAGAGCCCTATCTGGTGCTATCCTACCGCACCTGGGGGGACACATCATGATCTGGGGGCTCAGGACATAATCACTATTATGGGGGGGGGGGGGGGGGGAGATAGGCTGTCACTGTCAGAATCCCTTAGACTTCTGCTATATTGGAAAAGCCCTTAGCTTGAGGATCTGCAAGATCAGGACAGTCTATCATTATCTTGGGGACCCTTAAACGTCCAGTATATTGAGAGTCCTTAGGCTGTCAATGTCTTGGAAACCCTTAGACTTCCACTATATTGGGGTCTCTTAGGCTGTCCCTCTCTTGGAATCCCTTAGACTTCCACTATATTGGGGTCTCTTAGGCTGTCCCTCTTTTGGAATCCCTTAGACTTTCAGTATATTGGAGGCCCTTAGGCTGTCCCTGTCTTAGGAGCCAGCACATGCAGTGCCGGACTTCTGGTGGTCAGGACACACAATAAGTGTCCCCAATAGTAATTTAGCATTTTCCCAGGACCTACAACCTGCATATTTAGGCATACAGTACACATATACAGGTATAGCAAAGTTTAGCTTGAAACTCATCAAGTTACTTTTAGACCAGGGCTACGCAACAATTTTGCCTGTGGCTCCTGTTGTGCAACCAAAGATCACCAGGTCTCAACGTGACTCCATTCACTAGCATTAGGGACAACCCAGCGATCTTTGGTTGTACAGTAGGAGTCACAGCAAACTATCTGTGTTGTCCTAGCCTAAATAAACAGCATCAGTAAACCTTAACTTGACCAATACCATGTCACTGTATATACCGAATATGTCTGATGCTGGGATATCTTAAGGAGCCTGGACCAGCTAAGGGGATCACAGCAATGTATGCCAGGTGAGGAGATCCCCCAGCTGCTTCATGCTTATAGTGGGGTGCTATGGTGGACACCTCCTAAAGCTGTCAATGGATTGGATTGTTTCTATTATTTTTATGCTTGAGGAGTATTCAGACGGTGCGCTCAGGATACATTTTTATATGCAATTAATGGAAAACAGAAGTGGTTGCAAAATTTCTTGCAGGGTTTTTCTCTTTGCATATTTCATGCTGATAGTGGAGCAGAATGGCTTGAACGCAGATTTGAATGGTGGTTTGTTACCATTGTATCCAGTGTAGACAACCTGCAGACTGATACATTTCACCTGATACATTGTTACAGACTACTCACCTGTGTTGATACATTGTTACAGACTACTCACCTGTGTTGAAACATTGTTACAGACTACTCACCTGTGTTGATACATTGTTACAGACTACTGTTGATACATTGTTACAGACTAGTACTCATGCTGATATCTGCCAGATTTTACCTTCATCCCATATTAACAGCAGAATATCCCATATCCCGAGCTGCAGCAGCCGCGCTCTTTACTTTATCAGTGATTTTATTTTTTTTGTTCGGATACAATTATTTCCGCTCTCGTGGATCGTGCAGATTTGGGAGAATCACACTTTTTATTTTTCCCTTCTTTGACTTGGAAATCTTGCAGGTGAAGACGACAGGCAGCTTAATTCAGGAAGGGATGCGTTACACAGCGTGGCGGCGTGTGCACTACTGGAGATTGTTCCATACGCTCCGCTGTTCTGCTGCCACTTTGTTGGCAGGGTGTCAGGCTGACTGTTAGCAAAGCCAAATACGGCCCCAATATTCTAGATTACCCGGAGAGCTAATACTGCTCAGAAGCCGTGCGTGCGGAAAATGATCACAATTCCTCTCTAAGAATGCCAGACAAGTTTTAAGAACTTAATTCCGGCTTTAGTACAGGAGTAATCTATAGAACGCCATTACCAGTCCACTGCTGCTCACATGCTGGGGCCACTGGTGGCGACTGGGAAGCCAGGAAATCCTCCATGCTCAGTACATGACGTGATGTGCTCAGCCCCGCCGCCATCAATGGCCGTACTGTGACCAAATGTCATATCTTTAAGACTGTTGGTATTTTCTTCTGTTTTCATTTCTTCTGTCCTCCTGCTAAATGATCTTATTGTAGCTTTATTGCTATTACAGTCCTATGAAAAAGTTTGGGCACCCCTATTAATCTTAATCATTTTTTGTTCTAAATATTTTGGTATTTGCAACAGCCATTTCAGTTTGATATATCTAATAACTGATGGACACAGTAATATTTCAGGATTGAAATGAGGTTTATTGTACTAACAGAAAATGTGCAATATGCATTAAACCAAAATTTGACCGGTGCAAAAGTATGGGCACCTCAACAGAAAAGTGACATTAATATTTAGTACATCCTCCTTTTGCAAAGATAACAGCCTCTAGTCGCTTCCTGTAGCTTTTAATCAGTTCCTGGATCCTGGATAAAGGTATTTTGGACAAACAATTCAAGTTCAGTTAAGTTAGATGGTCGCCGAGCATGGACAGCCCGCTTCAAATCATCCCACAGATGTTCAATGATATTCAGGTCTGGGGACTGGGATGGCCATTCCAGAACATTGTAATTGTTCCTCTGCATGAATGCCTGAGGATTTGGAGCGGTGTTTTGGATCATTGTCTTGCTGAAATATCCATCCCCGGCGTAACTTCAACTTCGTCACTGATTCTTGAACATTATTCTCAAGAATCTGCTGATACTGAGTGGAATCCATGCGACCCTCAACTTTAACAAGATTCCCGATGCCGGCATTGGCCACACAGCCCCAAAGCATGATGGAACCTCCACCAAATTTTACAGTGGGTAGCATGTGTTTTTCTTGGAATGCTGTTTCTTTTTGGACGCCATGCATAACGCCTTTTTTTTATAACCAAACAACTCAATTTTTGTTTCCAAAATGAAGCTGCCTTGTCCAAATGTGCTTTTTCATACCTCAGGCAACTCTATTTGTGGCGTACGTGCAGAAACGGCTTCTTTCTCATCACTCTCCCATACAGCTTCTATTTGTGCAAAGTGCGCTGTATAGTTGACCGATGCACAGTGACACCATCTGCAGCAAGATGATGCTGCAGCTCTTTGGAGGTGGTCTGTGGATTGTCCTTGACTGTTCTCACCATTCTTCTTCTCTGCCTTTCTGATATTTTTCTTGGCCTGCCACTTCTGGGCTTAACAAGAACTGTCCCTGTGGTCTTCCATTTCCTTACTATGTTCCTCACAGTGGAAACTGACAGGTTAAATCTCTGAGACAACTTTTTGTATCCTTCCCCTGAACAACTATGTTGAACAATCTTTGTTTTCAGATCATTTGAGAGTTGTTTTGAGTAGCCCATGATGCCACTCTTCAGAGGAGATTCAAATAGGAGAACAACTTGCAATTGGCCACCTTAAATACCTTTTCTTATGATTGGATACATCTGGTTATGAAGGTCAAAGCTCACTGAGGTTACAAAACCAATTTTGTGCTTCAGTAAGTCAGTAAAAAGTAGTTAGGGGAATTCAAATCAATAAAATGATAAGGGTGCCCATACTTTCGCACCGGTCAAATTTTGGTTTAATGCATATTGCACATTTTCTGTTAGTACAATAAACCTCATTTCAATCCTGAAATATTACTGTGTCCATCAGTTATTAGATATATCAAACTGAAATGGCTGTTGCAAACACCAAAATATTTAGAACTAAAAATGATTAAGATTAATAGGGGTGCCCAAACTTTTTCATAGGACTGTATATATAGCCAGAAATTCCAGATTTTAAAGGGATTGCTGGTTTTCTTCACTGCTTACCAAGCACAGCGCCATACATTGTATAGTGGATGTGCTTGGTATTGCAACTCAGCCCAATTCATTTGAATGGGACTGAGCTACAGCATAGCCATGTGACAAATAGACGGGACATCACTGGCCGTAGAAAAAGAAGAAGCTCAATATCATAGTCTCAGATAGAACCCTTTAAGATCTGGTGCTTATTAATGCACAAATGTCATCGTAGTCTAATTACTATGTAAATAGAAATGGGTATTCGTGGGTTAATGAGCCGATTGTTGGCGGTATTACCAGGGGTTGAGCAGGATAAAACAAACATGGCTGTGTTCCATGAACAGCGCCACAGTAGTCCACAGGATGTGTCTGGTATTGCAGTTATCACCCCAGTCCCGCAGATAGATAGGTTACTGTCAGCAGAACCAGCATATCACCCCAGCCCTGCAGATAGATAGGTTAGTGTCACCAGAACAAGCATATCACCCCAACCATGTAAATGTCTCAGAAACAACAATTCATAAGGGGAAACCAATTTTTTTTTTTTTGTTCTGGTGGCCCTAACCTATCTACCTGCAGGGCTGGGGTGATCATGACTACATCGCTGGTATACCGATCTTATACAAAAACTGAGGAGTGTGTCAGCTGACTATGGAGGAAGTGTTGGCCTGAGGTTGAGTATCCCTTTAAGATCCATCCAAGTGTCGCTGATACAGCGGGGATCAGACAGATAGCAGCCTTGTAATATGTATTTATTACTGGAATCCCTCCAAAGTCTTCCCATAATATTTTATAGGGCTGCGGGGAAATTACAGGCAGTAAAATGTGTATGAAAATAGAACTTGGAACTGTATCCGGCCCTGTAATGTTACGTAATGATGTCATTACTGTCCATGATGTCACCCTATGAGGCCTCAAGTGATGTCATAGGTCTTTAGGCATTAGATCCACCCTCAGCTCTTATACTATGTCCATATATTTCAACAGAAAGTCAGTAAACGGTGCCCCTGTCATTACTAGGTCATTGCAGAGCCCCCTATATATCTGACAGTCCACCAGTAATTGTGAGCCAAGGTTCAGTCTCTAACATGCAATCAAAATTACATTTTTTTCTCCTATTGATCTGCATGTGTCAGTCTTCACTGCAGTTTGGGAATTCTATTCATTGATCAGGATAATCCCAGCTATAAATCTATCCCAGATAGGAGAGTGCTGGATTTTCAAGGCATGGGTAAAAGCCTTAAAACCAGTTATATTGTACATTGCATTTTTTTATCAGTTTTTATTTTGTGATTGTAGAGTTTTTTTCTATTCTATTTTCTGCACATGATTATAGGGGCGGCTATCTTGCCGCAACTTTTCCTCTTCTCTGTTAACAGCATTTAGTGATCTGCTTTACAGCACAGTCATGAGTATCTCCCTTGAACTGTCCTCCCAAAAATCCGCCTCTTATCCCCTATAATTTGAGGCCGCCTCAAGCTACTCACTGCCCCATTCTGGCGCCTCCCTTGCAGTTAGTGCCCCTTTCTGTACCGCGTTACGTTGATACATTGAGCTGGTCACATGACCCATCATCAGATCTTCGTCTCCATGTTCTTTCTATTTTTGGATTTTAATTAACTAATTCCTTTTAATCTGTGATTTTATAAAGTCTTTGTGCAGCCGTCGCCGCCGCGCTGGTATGGTGTCAGCCGTTTCCTCCCATTGTGCCTCTCGCAGCCGCTCGCTCTTGATTGAGTTTTGCCACCATTGTTGCAGCCACTCAACACTTACAATATGATTCCTGCACAAAAAAAGAAAGGAAATTCCTTCGTTCTAATATCATTTGTATTCCCGTTGTTCTCTCTGATCAATTGTCGTATTAAACAGCAGAGGTGTCGGCACTAGGAGGGTGTACATCTTGGGGTCACATTACTCACCAAGAACTCTGAGAGTCTTTTTGTTGCCTTTTTACCTTTTACTTATTTTACGGACGACTCGCCAGGTCTTTTGTTTTCATACATTACACAAATGAACAGCGGCCGGGTCTGAGTCGAGAAGGAAAAAGATGCACGTGGGCCCAGGTTTAACATATGAAGGTCATGGGCCCCAATGTAAAATCTATACCAGGCCCCCCAACTACGTTGTATTGTATACATATTAGGAAAAGACACCTTATGGGCCCCCTAAGGTTCCTGGGCCAGAATGCAACTGTACCCTCTGCACCCACTCAAGTTACATCCCTGTGTGTGCGTCAGTGGTATAACTAGGAATGGCGGGGCCCCGTGGCGAACTTTTGACATGCCCCCCGATGCCAAGACCCCGGCCGACCCCCCTTCTCCCTGCGCGAATGCCCCATAGTGGCCCCTGCACACAGTATAATGCCCCATAGTGGCCCCTGCACACAGTATAATGCCCCATAGTGGCCCCTACACACAGTATTATGCCCCATAGTGGCCCCTACACACAGTATTATGCCCCATAGTGGCCCCTACACACAGTATTATGCCCCATAGTGGCTCCTACCCACAGTATTATGTCCCATAGTGGCCCCTACCCACAGTATTATGTCCCATAGTGGCCCCTGTACACAGTATTATTCCCCATAGTGGCCCCTGCACACAGTATTATGTCCCATAGTGGCCCCTGCACACAGTATTATTTCCCATAGTGGCCCCTGCACACAGTATTATCCCCCATAGTGGCCCCTGCACACAGTATTATGTCCCATAGTGGCCCCTGCACACAGTATTATGCCCCATAGTGGCCCCTACACACAGTATTATACCCCACAATAGTTCAGACCCCAGAGTATAATAATCCCTGGCTCCGCTGCACTCCTCGGTGGTGTCGGCCATCATCAATGACGTCCGGGATGCCACATGACCTGGGATGCAGACCCCGATCACGTGACATCAGGGACGTCACAGAAGTAGGCCCAAAGCCTGCCCTGAGAGGTAAGTAACAGTGTTTTTTTTATATTCACTTACCTCTCCTGGGCCTCCAATCATTATATTTGGGGGTCTGAAAAGACCCCCGAGTATAATAATAATGTTTGTGGGGCCCACGGCGTCACTTACCAGTCCCGTCCCCTGCAAGGATCGGTAAGTCAATAGGGCCCATTACCGGTTGGAGTTACTCCAGCCGGTAACAGCTTATTAGGAAAAAGAAACGCAGCGGTAGCGGCTGTCGCCGAGCCCCTAATGTCCTGGGCCCTGTGGCAGCTGCTACCCCGATAGATATGGGGCAGGTATGGAGGAGACCCAGTTTATTGTCTGCTCCTGTTTACTAAGCCAAGAGCCATGTCTGTACTACAGTTAAAGCTCACAAGTGATCTGCTTTATCATATGTTGCATATGATACTCCAATCACAGCTAGAGCTGCATCCAAAGTTCTTCCCAGCTTCCTTTTAGGGTACACGACCACACATCAATTTGTTGGAATTGCCTTAATTTGTTTAACCTCAATATAGAACAAGTTGTCCTTGCACTAGTGTTCTATCACAATGTATCCTCCAATCACATCCAAAGCTGCGTTCATCATTTTGCTGTGTTGACTGCAGTGGCTTTGTTTAAAGGGGGTGTCCACTTAGACTAAATCCCTTTCCATAAGGCGGCTTGTCTGACAGTCAGTGGTCCGGCTGATAAATGTCCTTACATGACTTTTCTTTAATGTATTATTCACACCCGGGATTGCATCTGCTGTACAATCTGTACTATAACAACATGAAATATCTTAGGTCAGCTTCAAGGAATGCAGCTCTGGGAGTGACTAGAGTATAAAAGTGGTAACTATAGATCAATAGAAGAATTTACAGCTTTGCTTTCTTACATATGATACAGTGAATGAGGATGCAGTTTGCTTTGTTGTATTTGCTACAATGTTGCAGTTTATAGCTACATTGTATACAGTGATATCTGCTAGATTCTTAATATGATTCAGTGCTGGGATCTGCAGGGAGTACAGATGGGTTGTGGGAGGATTTTGGTTGATATGTACCCACCTTCCGATGAGGTCCCTGAGCCTGAGCACAATGGTAGCACTGGGGGACTTCGCCGTCTGTTCTGTCATTGACACTTTGGATTGTTCGACGACTTCTAATCAGAAAGTCGGTGAAAATTAACATCTTCTCGTAAAAAGCCGTAAACTCCAACTGCGCATTTTCCCCTCTGATTGATACTATTGAACTGAAACAAACAAGCTGCGGAGAACTCGTCAGATTTCTGAGCTGAGGGATCTCACAAATCACATCTACGAGAGCTGGAAATAGACTGCGCTTCATTCAGATTTCCTCAGGTATAAAATAAGCTGCTGATTGTAAGCTCCACAACCGAGAGTGTATGATTGTTTTATACTAGAGGGAAAAACCCTGATACACAAGAAAAACTAACAGAGACTCAACAAGTCCAGGAACTTTATCTGTCATTTATAGTCCTGGTAACCATTGGCCTACTGAAGACGTCTGCTGCTAGGTTTACTTTAGTATAAAGAAGTCACAGTACAGAGATAATACACACAGTGATGTCACAGTACAGAGATAATACACACAGTGATGTCACAGTACAGAGATAATACACACAGTGATGTCACAGTACAGAGATAATACACACAGTGATGTCACAGTACAGGGATAATACACACAGTGATGTCACAGTACAGGGATAATACACACAGTGATGTCACAGTACAGGGATAATACACACAGTGATGTCACAGTACAAGAATAATACACACAGTGATGTCACAGTACAGGGATAATACACACAGTGATGTCACAGTACAGGATAATACACACAGTGATGTAACAGTACAGATATAATACACAGTGATGTCACTGTACAGAGATAATACACATAGTGATGTCACAGTACAGGGATAATACACACAGTGATGTCACAGTACACAGATAATACACACAGTGATGTCACAGTACAGGGATAATACACACAGTGATGTCACAGTACACAGATAATACACACAGTGATGTCACAGTACAGGATAATACACACTGATGTCACAGTACAGGGATAATACACACAGTGATGTCACAGTACAGGGATAATACACAGTGATGTCACAGTACAGAGATAATACACATAGTGATGTCACAGTACAGGGATAATACACACAGTAAATATTGATAGTCTCATATGTGGGGGACCATTGAACCTCTAGACCTTAGGTTTATTTGTGATGGTAAAATTCCCCCCACCCCCTCTCTTAGCCCCCACCTGGTATTATTAGTGCTTATATCTGCTGTCGTTGTACTTTTCACTGAGCCCTGATGGTTGATGGATTGCAGGTTGCACAGACGTCAGTGTTACTCAACAGTCATGAAAATCTTCCAGACTTGATTTGCATAATGTATATTTCTCTGCAAACAACAAAATGTATAGAGAAAGTTTTATTATCCTGCCAATAAAAACTGATAAAAAATATCAGGAATAACCTCAGAAGAACAATAATGAAATGTCTCCTCACTACAAGAAAGCAATTATTTGTTGTAAAAATCAACAAGTTTAGTCATAAAACAGAGGATGTGAATGGGGGAGGCTCAGAACGTGCAGGGATAGTCTGAGAAATAAGAAAACACTCAAGGCCGGGGCCCACGGTGCGAAAACGCTGCGTATTACATTACCTGCCAAGTGGATGGGATTTTGGCTAATCCTCTCCAGGACCTCCGCCAACAGGTCCTCTCCAATACCAGCAGGTCCTGTCCAATACCAGCAGGTCCTCTCCAATACCAGCAGGTCCTCTCCAATACCAGCAGCTCCTCTCCAATACTAGCAGCTCCTCTCCAATACCAGCAGCTCCTCTCCAATACCAGCAGGTCCTCTCCAATACTAGCAGGTCCTCTCCAATACTAGCAGGTCCTCTCCAATACCAGCAGGCCCTCTCCAATACCAGCAGGTCCTCTCCAATACCAGCAGGTCTTCTCCAATACTAGCAGGTCTTCTCCAATACCAGCAGGCCCTCTCCAATACTAGCAGCTCCTCTCCAATACCAGCAGCTCCTCTCCAATACTAGCAGGTCCTCTCCAATACCAGCAGGTCCTCTCCAATACTAGCAGGTCCTCTCCAATACCAGCAGGCCCTCTCCAATACCAGCAGGTCCTCTCCAATACCAGCAGGTCTTCTCCAATACTAGCAGGTCTTCTCCAATACCAGCAGGCCCTCTCCAATACCAGCAGGTCCTCTCCAATACCAGCAGGTCCTCTCCAATACTAGCAGGTCCTCTCCAATACCAGCAGCTCCTCTCCAATACCAGCAGGTCCTCTTCAATACCAGCAGGTCCTCTCCAATACCAGCAGGTCCTCTCCAATACCAGCAGGTCCTCTTCAATACCAGCAGCTCCTCTCCAATACCAGCAGGTCCTCTCCAATACTAGCAGGTCCTCTCCAATACCAGCAGGTCCTCTCCAATACCAGCAGGTCCTCTCCAATACCAGCAGGTCCTCTCCAATACCAGCAGGCCCTCTCCAATACCGGCAGGTCCTCTCCAATACCAGCAGGTCTAATACTATGACGAGAACCTGCTGGTGAAGGCCCCGGGACAAGCTCCCTTCACACCCATTGCATGATCAGGCCTATAAGAGACACGAAAATGAAATTTTTGTATTGTATTTGGTTAAATAAATTGCCAGTTAAAGCAAAATGGTTAGATGTGCGGGTTCTCCTTGGCATCCGCCAGTCGGCTTGTTAGATGTTTCTCGAGTTAATCAGTTTTAAATATATTTTCTGGGAATTTATTTTCATGCTTCCTGGCAGCGCGGACCCATCTGGGCTAGAAAATTAGATTAACATCTCTAAAAGTGTATTTAATTTATTAGCTTAACCCGCTTTAAGGAATGGATAATGTCATTATGATTATTCGCAGGCAAACCAGAAGAAGAAAGTTATCGAGAGTACTATCGGTGTAGAAAGTAGAGGGGTGGGAATAGATCACCCCCCGGGGCTGCTGTAATGGGGGCCGTTCATAAGATTCCAGTGTAATTTCATGGCAACAAAATTTTACAGCTACAATCTACTATAAAGTGCCAAAAAGACTTTACTTTTTGGTTTCGAAATTGAGTTACTAGCATTTCCCGCGACTTTGTCCGTGGCCCCCCCTCCCTGCGCGACTCACCTGAAGTGCGGTGCCCGGTGTGCCCCCTGGCCTCTTTCCTTCTGACTCCCACCCACTCCACCCCCAGCATGGTGTCCCCATCCCCGAACCCCCCACCCCTGGAGCCCGCGGCCCAAGCACCCCTGTACCCCAGCCCCCCCACCCCTATGCACCTTGTGTACTCACCGTTCTATGCGGCGCGCGTAGCCCAAAATGCTGGCAACATATTGGTATATGGGCTTATAGACTTCACATGACATTGTATTAACGGCCGGAACACAGCCCCATATACTTTAATGTATCTATTCACCCTTAAGAGGGTTTTAGGATCCAGACCTTCACTGATCAAAACCATCAAATGCATTTTGCTCTACAGAGGGTTCACATGGTTCGCTTTAGGCTTTAGACTCAACTGGCCTCATGTTTTCTCCAAAATTGGCCAATCAACATACATAAAGTCATCCATTGGAACTTGATATGAGTCTTCGTCATATTGGAACTGGCCATTTTGGATGGTAATCATCATATATCCATGAATAGTTGATTGATCACTATATTGATACTTTTAGATAATGTTCTTGAGAGTTGTTTATGTTGTTCACTACAAAAATATTCATTGGCTGTTTTGTTCTTTTTTTGTTATTATAGGGCCAAAATGTCTTTGGACTTGACGTCATCGAAACTCCTGAAGGAGATAAGTGGCCCCAACTTATTGTCCAGCAGAGCCTGGACCGAGAGCAGAGGGATACTTACGTCATGAAAATCAAAGTGGAAGATGGTGGGAATCCTCCGAGGTCGAGTACGGCAATTTTACAAGTCACGGTCACCGACGTGAATGACAATCGTCCTGTTTTTAAGGATAAAGACATTGAAGTGAATATTCCAGAAGACGCTGCGGTGGGGACCTCCGTGACACAGCTTCATGCCACTGATGCTGACCTGGGCTCCAATGCCAAGATTCATTTTTATTTTGGAAATCAGATTTCCAACCTTGCCAGGCGCCATTTTGCCATTGACAATAATACTGGATTAATTACAGTCAAGGAACCTCTGGATCGTGAAGAATCTCACTACCATAAATTAACAGTTTTGGCAAGTGATGGCAGTTCGACTCCATCTCGGGCCACCGTCACCATAAACATCACAGACATCAATGATAACATTCCTTCGATTGATACAAGGTATATTATAAACCCAGTAAATGGAACTGTGCAAATATCCGAGAAGGCGCCAATTAATACAAAAATCGCCTTGATCACCGTTACAGATAAGGATGCCGATCTTAATGGCAAGGTGACTTGTTTCACGGACCATGACGTTCCCTTCAGGTTAAAACCAGTGTTTGACAATCAGTTCCTATTGGAGACGGCGGCCCCTCTGGATTATGAAACCACCAGGGAATATGCAATCAAAATCGTTGCCTCCGATTCTGGAAAGCCACCACTCAACCAATCTGCTATGCTACTTATTAAAGTGAAGGATGAGAACGACAATCCTCCGATTTTTACTCTTCCTGTCATTGGTCTGTCTTTTGTGGAAAACAATCCACCTGGCACAGAGTTGACCAAAATTAGCGCCACCGATGCAGATAGTGGGCGCAATGCTGAGCTGAGTTATATGCTGGGCCCCAATGCCCCTACCATATTTAACCTTGATAGACGCACAGGTATTCTCACCGCTGTAAGGAAATTGGACCGGGAGAAGCAGGACAGGTATACCTTTACCGTGATTGCTAGGGATAATGGATTGCCTTCCCTACAAACCAATACCACAGTGACCTTATCAGTTCTGGATCAAAATGATAACAGTCCCTCATTCACCCATAATGAATACAACTTTTATGTGCCAGAGAATCTACCGACTTATGGCACCGTTGGTCTCATCACGGTAACGGATGAAGATATCGGAGAGAACGCTGAGTTTACTCTCTCCCTTGTGAACGCAAGGGATAATTTTATAATTGATCCCCATACAGGGGTTATTAAACCAAATATAACCTTTGACAGGGAGCAACAAGGTTCCTACACTTTTCAAGTCAAAGCCGTTGATCGAGGAACCCCTCAAAAATCTTCAACGGTAAAAGTGACCATCTTCGTTGAGGACGTCAATGATAACAGGCCTGTATTTGTCATCCCATCCACCAATTACTCGTATGAATTGGTGCCAACCTCAACCAACCCTGGCTCGATTGTAACCAAAGTCTTTGCCGTGGATAATGACACCGGGATAAATGCAGACTTACGTTACAGTATAGTAGGAGGAAACTCAAGGGGTCTATTCACCATCGATGAAAGGAGTGGTAATATTAGCTTGAAGGAGAAAATACTGGCCGGTGATCATGGGTTACACCGACTTGTCATAAAAGTAAATGACTCAGGGAAGCCTGAGCCTTTCCACACTCTTGCGCTGGTGCATTTGTTTGTTAATGAGACCATCACCAATGGATCTTATGTTCAAGAACTTGTGAGGAGAAACATGGAAACACCTGTTGGACAGAACATCGGAGATGGAGAGATAACACCACAAACCAACGACTATGTCAAAATCATCATTGCAATCATTGCAGGGACCATGACTGTGATTTTGGTCATTTTTGTCACGGCTCTGGTACGTTGCCGCCAAACCCCCCGCCACAAGGTGGTTCAGAAGAACAAGCAGAGTGGAGAGTGGGTTTCTCCAAACCAAGAAAACCGTCAGATCAAGAAAAAGAGAAAGAAGAAGAAGCGTTCTCCAAAAAATCTTCTCCTCAATTTTGTGACTATCGAAGAATCTAAGACCGAAGATCCAGCCCATGAACACATCAATGGCACGTTGGACATCCCGGTGGAGTTAGAAGAGCAAACTATGGGGAAATATAATTGGGGCACTACTCCGACTACATTCAAACCTGATAGTCCAGATCTGGCCAAGCACTACAAGTCTGCTTCTCCGCAACCTACCTTCCAGATAAAACCTGAGACACCGGTTCCTCCTAAAAAACATCACGTGATTCAGGAACTACCGCTGGACAACACATTTGTTGTGGGCTGTGACTCATTGTCTAAGTGCTCCTCCAGCAGCTCGGATCCTTACAGTGTCTCGGAGTGCAGTTGTCAAGGAGGCTTCAAGGCGCCTGGTCCCATCCACACACGACAGGTAATTTAGAAATGAATTCCTTCTTGTCCTTGTTGTCTGTGGAATTTCACGGCTTCCATTTCTTCTGATTCCTGGTTTTGTCTTAGTATATTTAGCAATGATGCAGATTACAAGCCAAAATCGTAGTCAGTGCCTGGCCGAGGCCTAAAAACACAATCACCTAATGATTAATCGGTACTGCTACAGAATGAAATGTGAGATGATTTGCATTAGGATGGCTATGGCCTGTAGATGGCAATGCAGCTCTCTGCCGTAGAGTTCTGCACTAAGCTTTAGAAGCTGGAAGACACAGTGTGAGGGCAGTAACTGGATTGTATGCCTAGGACTCGGTCATCTGGGCCAGGTGCAAAGCAATAAAGCTGTGCAGAATCTGATAAGTGCGCCTTAATGGTAATGGAATGGCGGCTTCCGCTGGACTGAGCCCTATTGCACGTTCTTCATTTATTGCAGGCCAGCTTTCTTAAGGAAAAGAAATGAGCAGAAGGTGGTGGTGGTGGTGGGGGGGGGGGGGGCAGTGAGGTCCAATTTCTTTCTATAAGGGAGTGTTATCTGAGCACATTGTTATCCAGACTCAGTCTAGATAGGGGCATGAGGCTGACACTATTCTATTCTGATGTCCATGTGTATTGTCAGCAATGCTAATAGATTAGAGGGGCCCACTTACCTGGGGGGGGGGGCACAAGCAGATACTATAGTAGGTAACAAGTATCCATTGTCATCATAATATTCTGTCATTGTCAGGAGAGGTTCCTTCTTTCTTCTTTTTACCCCCCCCCCCCCCTTCCTAACAAAACTAGAAGATTGGAGGGCCCCTCTGGGGGGCCCACATGCAGGCACTCCACTTGCAGTTACCTATAGTAAGTAACCATTGGTGCCATAGTATTCTCAGGGTTAGGAGGGTCTCCTTGACTTTTCCTCCTTTCTGCACTGCTAGCAATACTGATAGATTGGAGGGTTGCCTCGTAGGTGGAGGTCCCACAAGCAGGCACTCTACTTCTTGGTACCTATAGTAGGTAACTAGTACCCTTAGTCATTATAGTAATATCTCAGGGTTAGGAAGGTCTCCTTGTCTTTTCTTCCTTTCTCAATAATCACTCCTGGCAATACTGATAGACTGGATTGGCCCCTTGTAGCTGGAGGGCCCACAAGCAGGCACTCTACTTCTTGGTACCTACAGTAGGTAACTAGTATCCGTTGTCATTATAGTATTCTCCTAGGGTGGGGAGAATCTCCTTGTCTTTTCCTCCTTTCTGCAATAATCACTTCTAGCAATACTGATAGATTGGAGGGGCCCCTCGTAGCTGCAGGGCCCACAAGCAGGCACCTATATTAGGTAGCTAGTATCCTTTGTCATCATAGTATCCTCCTAGGTTCAGGAGAGTCGCCTTGTTTTTTTCTTCTTTCTCCAGTAGCAATACTAGCAGATCGGAAGGGCCCCTCTTAGTTGGGGGCCCACATGCAGCTACTCCACTTGTTGCTATATGCAGTAGATAGTTATATCCATAATATACAATCTGAAAATACTGTACTGGAAAGGACTCATAGCTAGCATAGCAGAGCTGAGTCTGTTAGACTTCCAGTTAACCCATGAAAGATGCAACAAAGTATCAACTAAAAATAGACGTGTAGTTCTATAGTATATACCCCGGAGACATGGACAGTATAATGTATCCAGGTTACAGGGCGATCGCTACACGACCTTCTCATCCCTTGTTATCTTCATCGCTTCTTTCTTAGCTGCAAGATTTACAAGTTTGTTTTCTGCTAAATTTTGCAAATGAAGAGCTGGAAATGAATCTTCTGTCTATTTGTATGAACTTGACGGGTAATAAATGACATCTCAGCTCCCAAGATGGTGCGCTGATGGTTTAATTACATGTAGATGTGGCCCATTCGCAGACTATAACCTTGTTATAACCTCCCAGCGCTGGAGGTAGCAGAGCTCTCAGTGTATTAGCGCACTAGCTGGAGGTATTAATTATACATTACATAGCATAGTGAACTGCATTATACCGCTGCTCTGGATGGGGGCGGCTGCCGGGCGCCGTGATACTATAGTGTGCAAGCGAAAGAGCAGAGACCAATGTGTCATCAGAGTGCTGCTCGCTGTGCAGCGGACACGTATTTGTTATTTACTCTTGCATATGTTTTCCTAGTAATTCCAGATAGTGAAGGTCGTTCTATTCACTGACTTCATCTGTATCACTTGTATACAATGGTTCCGAGTGATTGACAATCCGCCCGGGATGAGTTACAAGGGAAGCCATGTTTTATTGCTGAGTGCTTTATTTTATAGGCTCATGTCAGGGCTGCTATTAATTGTCATCTTATGACACATGGAAACTTCCAGTATGGAGCTCAGCATGGGAGATATTGATCTCCTGAGAAAGCCGAGATTTATAGAGGTCTGTGTCATATTTCACCAGATTACAGGGCGCTCAGATACCTGGACTGTATATACTGCACATAGGGCTGTATATATCATGAGGGAGTGGAGACAGGGGAGAGCAGGCGCACAATTAAGTGGAAGGAGGAATGTCCTGGACCCAAAGTGTCAGTGTCTTGCACCCCATGTGCCATTATCCTGTACCCCAAGTGTCATTATCCTGTACCCCAAACATCATTATCCTGTACCCCAAGCATCATAATCCTGTACCCCAAACATCATTATCCTGTACCCCAAGCATCATAATCCTGTACCCCAAACATCATTATCCTGTACCCCAAGCATCATAATCCTGTACCCCAAACATCATTATCCTGTACCCCAAGCATCATAATCCTGTACCCCAAACATCATTATCCTGTACCCCAAGCATCATAATCCTGTACCCCAAACATCATTATCCTGTACCCCAAGCGTCATTATATTGTACCCCAAACATCATTATCCTGTACCACAAGCATCATAATCCTGTACCGCAAGTGTCATAATCCTGTACACCAAGTGTCCTTATCCTTTACCCCAAATGTCATTATCCTGTTCCCCCAGAGTCAGCATGTCTTTATCCTGTAACCCAAATTTCAGTGTGTGTTATCCTGTACCCCAACTATATTTATCCTGTACCCCAAGCTTCATTGTCCTTTACCCCAAATATCATTATCTGTAACCCAATTGTTGTTATCTTGTACCCTTAGTGTCATTATCTTATACTCTAAACAACCCAGTGTCAGCATGTCAGTGTCCTGTACCCCAAATTTCAGCCTGTCATTATCCTTTACCCCAATTATCAGTGTATCAGTACCCTGTACCCCAAGTGTCAGTGTGTCATTATCTTATCCTTCAAGGGTCAGAGTGTCATTACCCCAAGTGTCCACCTGTTGTTTTCCTGTACCCCAAGTGTCAGCGTGTCATTATCTTATACCTAAAGTGTCAGTGTGTCATTATCCTGCACCCCAACTTTCTTTGTCTATTCAACTCACTTCTTAAGTGTTATTCTAAGAGAAGGCAGAACTCAAGAAAATCTATAAATGTAAAACAAATTTCCTTTTCTTATTATTCAATGCACAGTGATTGTAAAGTGATAGGATGGAAGGAACGGAGACATCATGGAAAATAGGAAAACATTGAGGTGTCTCCTTGTCCTGTACATTTCTATAGTCCTAATCCTGACACCCCTCTAGAGCACGGACAATACAACGTCCTATATATCCATGAATATTAGTATCTATAGGATAATTAACCCTTGTCCTGGTCTATAGATTCCCAGCCTCCACCCCTCACATATAGCATTATAGCATGCTACAGTCTGTCATGGCTTCCTGTTATGGAAATTCTACAGCCGATGGCAAGTACACGACCGTTCCCATTATATGCCGCCATTCTCCTTTAGGCATTAATTACATTTCCGTCTTTTCTGCAAATTTTATAAAGAAAAAAAAAGTCAATAGATTCTGAATAAGACAAAAAAAAATCTTCTTCCATATACATAAGAGGAGCAGTATGGCAGCCGGGTGGATACCTGTCATAATAGAAGTAAATATGAAGTTCTGGAGTCTTTGTGCAGATATGACGCCTCCAGGATGATCACATCTGTATTCTCCATGAATGTGTCACCGATAAAGCTGAGTCCCAGCTCAATGTTATATATTGTGTTGACTCTGCACATTGGGTAATGTGTGAGCCCCGGGACTCTGCATTAGGTGCCATTCACTGCATTGATTTTTCTATTGGGCCGGAATATAATGGGCTGCTTGTAGTTGGTATTTATAGCGAACCAATATCTCCATCTTTTGTAGCTCATAGAATCACATGGGCTTGAGGGGCTCCTACCAGGAACAATCAGACCTCTCCCATCTATCATTTATAGAGTGCAAGTAATTGAACATTGGGGCAAAAGCTTTTTCATTTTTGCTGTATTACATGGAGTATCTGAGGGTGTTATTGATGACTTGGTAGGGTGAATGGCTGCTGGAAATGAGTGAAAGTGTAAAGAAAGACGGCTTTAACCCCTTTAATGGAATCCAATATATCACAAGTGAGTATGTGTAGGCTGTCGGCTAGAGTATGTATAATGCACAATAGAAGAAATTATTTTAAGATACATTTTTGTGCACCTGCATATGTCACTGTGCACCTGCATACCCTTAAGATATGTCCCTGTGCACCTGCATATGCTTAAGATATGTCCCTGTGCACCTGCATATGCTTAAGATATGTTCCTGTGCACCTGCATATGCTTAAGATATGTTCCTGTGCACCTGCATATGCTTAAGATATATTCTTGTGCATCTGCATATGCTTAAGATATGTTCCTGTGCACTTGCATATGCTTAAGATTTGTTCCTGTGCACTTGCATATGCTTAAGATATATTCCTGTGCACTTGCATATGCTTAAGATTTGTTCCTGTGCACATGCATATGCTTAAGGTATGTGCATGTGCACCTTCATATGCTTAAGATATGTCCCTGTGCACATGCATATGCTTAAGATATGTCCCTGTGCACCTGCATATGCTTAAGATATGTCCCTGTGCACCTGCATATGCTTAAGATATGTCCCTGTGCACCTGCATATGCTTAAGATATGTCCATGTGCACCTGCATATGCTTAAGATATGTCCCTGTGCACATGCATATGCTTAAGATATGTCCCTGTGCACCTTCAAATGCTTAAGATATGTCCATGTGCACCTGCATATGCTTAAGATATGTTCCTGTGCACCTGCATATGCTTAAGATATATTCTTGTGCATCTGCATATGCTTAAGATATGTCCATGTGCACCTTCATATGCTTAAGATATGTCCCTGTGCACATGCATATGCTTATGATATGTCCCTGTGCACATGCATATGCTTAAGATATGTCCCTGTGCACCTGCATATGCTTAAGATATGCCCATGTGCATCTGCATATGCTTAAGATTTGTTCCTGTGCACTTGCATATGCTTAAGATATATTCCTGTGCACCTGCATATGCTTAAGATATGTCCCTGTGCACCTGGAGATGTTTAAAATACGTTCCTGTGCACCTGCATATGCTTAAGATATGTCCCTGTGCACATGCATATGCTTAAGATATGTCCCTGTGCACCTGCATATGCTTAAGATATGTCCATGTGCACCTGCATATGCTTAAGGTATGTGCATGTGCACCTTCATATGCTTAAGATATGTCCCTGTGCACCTGCATATGCTTAAGATATGTCCCTGTGCACCTGCATATGCTTAAGATATGTCCCTGTGCACCTGCATATGCTTAAGATATGTCCCTGTGCACCTGCATATGCTTAAGATATGTCCATGTGCACCTGCATATGCTTAAGATATGTCCCTGTGCACATGCATATGCTTAAGATATGTCCCTGTGCACCTTCAAATGCTTAAGATATGTCCATGTGCACCTTCATATGCTTAAGATATGTCCCTGTGCACATGCATATGCTTATGATATGTCCCTGTGCACCTGTATATGCTTAAGATATGTCCATGTGCACCTGCATATGCTTAAGATATGTTCCTGTGCACCTGCATATGCTTAAGATATATTCTTGTGCATCTGCATATGCTTAAGATATGTCCATGTGCACCTTCATATGCTTAAGATATGTCCCTGTGCACATGCATATGCTTATGATATGTCCCTGTGCACATGCATATGCTTAAGATATGTCCCTGTGCACCTGCATATGCTTAAGATATGCCCATGTGCATCTGCATATGCTTAAGATTTGTTCCTGTGCACTTGCATATGCTTAAGATATATTCCTGTGCACCTGCATATGCTTAAGATATGTCCCTGTGCACCTGGAGATGTTTAAAATACGTTCCTGTGCACCTGCATATGCTTAAGATATGTCCCTGTGCACATGCATATGCTTAAGATATGTCCCTGTGCACCTGCATATGCTTAAGATATGCCCATGTGCACCTGCATATGCTTAAGATATGTCCATGTGCACCTGCATATGCTTAAGGTATGTGCATGTGCACCTTCATATGCTTAAGATATGTCCCTGTGCAGCTGCATATGCTTAAGATATGTCCCTGTGCACCTGCATATGCTTAAGATATGTCCCTGTGCACCTGCATATGCTTAAGATATGTCCATGTGCACCTGCATATGCTTAAGATATGTCCCTGTGCACATGCATATGCTTAAGATATGTCCCTGTGCACCTTCAAATGCTTAAGATATGTCCCTGTGCACATGCATATGCTTATGATATGTCCCTGTGCACCTGCATATGCTTAAGATATGTCCATGTGCACCTGCATATGCTTAAGATATGTTCCTGTGCACCTGCATATGCTTAAGATATATTCTTGTGCATCTGCATATGCTTAAGATATGTCCCTGTGCACTTGCATATGCTTAAGATATATTCCTGTGCACTTGCATATGCTTAAGATATGTCCCTGTGCACATGCATATGCTTAAGATATGTTCCTGTGCACCTGCATATGCTTAAGATATATTCCTGTGCACTTGCATATGCTTAAGATTTGTTCCTGTGCACTTGCATATGCTTAAGATATATTCCTGTGCACCTGCATATGCTTAAGATATGTCCCTGTGCACCTGCATATGCTTAAGATATGTCCCTGTGCACCTGGAGATGTTTAAAATACGTTCCTGAGCACCTGCATATGCTTAAGATATATCCATGTGCACCAGAAAATGTTTAAGATTAGTTCACACATAAGGATTTGATGCGGATCTTCAGGCAGATTCTATCTCAAAACCAGCACCAAATTCTGCCTTGAATGTGTTTCCTGTTGTTTTCATTGGAAGGCAGAGAGCAAAGCAGAAAAAAGTCAAAGGGGTGGTAAATGAAGAGGAATCTAAGATGGAAGTCCACTTCAATTCCTCTTTATATTTCGCCATGTGAAGAGCCCCTTAGACTATTCTGGGTTGTTGGCTAATTTTTCTTTTGCTTCTTGTATTTCCAAGACCTGCTTTTCATGACATTTTGCTTGTGCAGCTGCAGGTTTAGAGCTCAGTGGAAGTTTCCTATGAAGATAGCCATTCTATAGTAGTATCTTTGCCATAGAAGAGAGATTCAGACTGGTTTGCTTTTTTCTATTTTCCAGACCTGCTTTTTGTGACATATGCTGCTTGTGGAGCTACAGGTTCAGAGCTCAGTGGATATTTCCTGTAAAGCTAGCCTTTCTGTGTGTGCAGTTTTGCCATCGGAAAAGACAACATAGCAAAGATTTGCTTGTATAGCTCTATATTGTCTGGTTTCTTTTGTGTGTTTTTTCCAAGATATGCCTTTTGTGATATGTTGCTTGTGGAGCTGGAGCTGGTTCAGAGCTCAGTGGATGTCTCCTGAGGGCTTTCCTTGTTGTAAGTGCACTTTCACTATGGGAAAAATATAATAATAATGAACGCCTTGAAGAGGTTCAGGCTGTTTCATATCATCTGATTTAGTTTTTTTTTTATTTTCAAGCCTTTCTTTCCCTGACATGTTGCTTGTGGAGCTGCAGATTCAGAGCTCAGTGGATGTTCCCAATGTAGTTAACATGTCTCTATGTGTCCTTGGAAAAATAATTATTATTGTTGCTTTGTCAGTATACCTGTAGAGGTTCAAGATGCTCTATAATGTTTTCTGATTTCTGTCTTGCTTTTTCTCTTTCAACCCCAACTTTTGCCTATCTTGTTGCTTGTGGAGTTGCAGGTTCAGAGCTCAGTGGGTGTCCCCTGCCAAGCTAACAATTCATTATGTACCGGGAGAGGTTCAGTCTACTCTGTTGGCTTATTTCAGTTTTTTCTTTTGTTCTCCTATGTTTTTTTTTTTGTTTTTTTTTAAATGTAGATTGTGAACCCGACATAGAGCTCACAATGTACATTTTTTTCCCTATCAGTATGCCTTTTGGAATCTGGGATGGAAATCCATGCAAACACGGGAGAGCATACAAGCTCCTTGCAGATGGTTTTTTGCCCTTGGTGGGATTTGAACACCAGGACTCCAGCACTGCAAGGCTACAGTGCTAACCACTGAGCCACCGTGTGGCCCCTGTTCTCCTATGTTTAATACCTACATGTTACTTGTGGAGCTCTAGCTTCAAAGTTCAGGGGGTGTTTCTTACGAAGCTATGTGCACCTATGTGTTGTGGAAAAATTATTTTTTAGCTATGGTCAGGTTCAGTCCCATCTATATTGAGGCCTGAGTTCTCTTTATATTTTTTTCCTATTTTCAGACCTGCTTTCATTGACATGTTGCTTGTGAGACTGCAAGTTCAGAGCTCAATAGTTGTTCCCTGCATTTCTCTCTCTTACCTTATTCCTATTCCTTTAGTTTCTGTCTACTCCCTTTGCTACTGACATGACAATTTATGATGTGTTTTTTGGGAGATAATGCAAATGAAGAAGCTAAGTACTAAAAGAAGGAATCTGTGACTGAAATGCCAGGCTACAAACAAGCTTGTAGTAAGCCATACAGGCTCTGACAGAACAGGGTTTGTTAGTAGTCAGTTACCGGGAGCACATATAGGCCTTGTATACCCAAATGCTGAAATGCTTCAGAGCTGAAAGCAAAGGTCAACTCCTCTGCTCTTATTACAAAGATTCAAAAATATGTCTGAAACTGTGCCCCACATGCCTATAGGTCATGTCTGGTATTGCACTTTAGCTTTGGAATGGAATTAAAGTGCAATAACATACACAACCTGAAGACCGGTGTGGTGCTGTGTTAGAAAGAAGCCGCCACGTTTTTATTATAATCCTGTTTAACCCTTTAGGCGACAAAGAAATGAGGGTCCTGCTTTGTATATATCCTATGGAGTTTATGAATAGGGCTCAAGATACAATGTCCAATAAAATATATCCTTTAGTAAATCTCCAATAAAAGATATAGCCATGCAAATGACCCTAAGAAAACTAGAAAGTGTCTTGGAAACGACACGATTGATACATGGCCAGCCGATATGAGTGCGCAGTGGGCGGAGCTATGTGTACAAGTAGTACATTAGGGTATTTATGGGTTATTACGTCTTCATTACCGGAAGCATATTGAATAGATCGCACTGTGCGGATTGTCCCACAGTATATGAATCAAGTGCAGCGTATCCTATACACACGACTATAAATTAGTTCCACCGCGTTAAGCATCATCACTTGATATATTTCACATTCATGATTTTTTTTTTTTTTTGCGTGGCTGTAAGGCAGAGAGAATATATGACGCCGGCCCCAGTCATCTGTTTATATTCTGCTGATTTAATTGAACCATATGAGACATTGTATCAGTGCCAAGGAATTAATATATTTTATCTTGTACGGCCAACTTTAAAGAAGAAGTACATGGCGGCCCCTCGCCGTAAATCACTGGCCAAATGGAGGTGTTCTAGGCACTTTAATGTGGTGTTTGTCCTGGGCGGCCTCTGACTAGCACGGCTGTGACTTCTGAGCAATTACTCCATGAAGTGTTCGGCTGCCAGGAAGTGACACTCTTACCTCTGTCCCCGGCTCCGAGGAACTGACTTATCTACTTAAAAGAGAACACACAGCTTTTATAGTCCAGTCATTTCTATCAGGTTTTGGGGTTTTTCTGTTATTGACTTGTTCAGACATCTTAAAATTGTTAGTTACATGTTTTTTTGTTTTTGTTTTTTTGTTTTAATTGTAGCACTAGTGAGATTATTTATTGTAGCGAGACCAGATTCTGCCATCTTTAATAGTAACTCACATCGCATGATAGTGATATTGTCCTCTCTCACTTTATCTCCTTCTTCTCTCCTTTTTCCTTCTCTCTCCTACTTTCCTCCTCTCTCTATCTCTCTCCTTGTGTCTCCTCTCTTTCTATCCTTTGCTCCTTCCTTCCTTCCTTCCTTCCTTCCTTCCTTCCTTCCCTCCCCTTTCCTTCCCCTTTCCTTCCTTCCTCTCTTTCTCTTCCTTCCCTTCCCTTCCCCTTGTTGTTTTCTCTCTTCTTTCATTCTATTCTCTTCAGCTGTCTCTTATCTTCTCTTCCTTTCCGTTTCCCTCTCTTCCCCACCTTTTCTCTCATCTTCCTATTTTCTCTATCCCCCTTTTTTTCTTCCTCTTTTTCTTTCTCTTACTATTCTTTCCTTCTCTCTCACCATTTTTTTCTTTCTCCCTCTTTTTTCTCTCTTTATCCGCTTCCCCGCTGCTTCGTTTTTCTCTCTCATTCTTTTTCCTTCTTTTATTCTTTCTCTTTCTCTATCTCTGTCATTCTCTCCAGCTCATTCAATATTAATCTCATGTTGCTATATTATATGACACTTCTCCAGTAATAATAATGCTAGTAATAAGTCTCTGTTCACACTTATGTTGGCTTTGCATTATGGAAAGATGTAGCATGCAGCTCTGTCCTTACTGTCCAACAGATAAACACTGCAGCCGAACACTAAAGACCCTACAATAAGTCATTGGGGTTAATGGGCAGCACTGTATCCACCCTACATGTAACAAGGCTCAGTTCACACTTGTATTAGTTTTTTTCTGGTTGATTTCCTTTACCTTTTGCTGCTGCATTATTGTAGGCCAATAAGATAAAAAAAACAAAAAAACAATCATAACTTATTGTAGTAGATCACAACAGATTCCCTTACATTTGCCGTATACCTGAAGTGGGTCAGAAGGGGGAATGTGTCTCATTAGGGGGAGGCGGTGCAGGGACTTATTAGACCAAACATTTCCTGCTAAGAATTCTGGGTAAGGAATATGCAAATAAGACCTCATTGGTGTAAAAGAGGAAATTGCTTCCAGCGCCATCTTGGAAGGAGCTCCCTACAGCCAGCCCGTCCCCTGCGGAGGATTCTTCTCTTCTCCGTGGACTTATTCTGACTTGGCTATTACTCGCAGATTATGCCCTTAGGTTTCTTTGAAAATCAGGAATTGATCAATAGGGAGCTCCTTGCGATAGGTGGTGCTAGGTGTAAGTTATTTACATAAACATGACAACAGTGTGAACAGGACCTATGGAACAGCCACGTTCTTTGGTACCTTTGCTGGAAATTGCTGCAGGAAAACCAGAGGAGGCGGAACATGACAGACAAATGACACCAGAATACTGGTGTAGATGGGGTGATAAATTCCCCTCAATGCCTCAATTTTACTGTTGCTTTAATAAACATTAATTCAGTGGGATCAGATCAATGGGATCAGACCAATGGGATCAGACCAATGGGATCGGATCAGTGGGTTCCCAGCAGCCGGATCTCCACCAGTCCTAGTCTTACCAGGACACTGTGCTGCTTTGACTGTGAGGTCTGCATCTCGATGTGCTCTGTATATCATATAGATGGGAGTCTTGTCCAAGTATAGCAGGACATTATAGAATATAAGTGACAGGCGCGGCTCTGCTTGTTCTTTATACGGCCGCCTGTAGCATTACAATAATAAATGCTGTTGTATTGATTTTCTGGCAAAATTCATCAACACTGATACTTAGAGAAGCCGTGATCTAATGTCCGAGCCGTGGGATGGAGGATAACAGTGTATTTCAGTATATAAGAACGGTGTGCAAAGGTCAGGATGGAGAATTCACATCCAATGAATCTCCACTCCATCTCCAATCTTACAGAAATCCGGATGTAATTCTTGTCTCCATTGTATACCCACATTGCAGGATAATCTTGAACTCTTTAAATCTACTTACAGTACTATGCTTTACTTATCATGGACAAAAGGCTATACTCCAGTTGCATCCAAAGCTGCATTCACAATTCTGTAGGTTACTACTAATTGTGGATGCAGCTCTGGCTGTGACTGGAGTATATAAAACTTCCGTACAGGTTTGAATGTTGAAGTATATCAGGTGTTCTGATTATCTTTTGCTACTTCATCCAACTCCTTAGATGTTCATGGTAAGATTTTTCAACTACTACCGATAAGCGCGCGGCAGACGTCCAGCGTTGCGCCTTCCTTTGTATCTGTGTCTACTTTGCTGTCTTCCTCCCTGTCTTTGTGTCTATACTTCTCCTATTTGCTCCTTAGATGTGACATTTATACCTTGACAGGGTTTGCAGCCTTTGTTGTGGCCGACAAGAATCCTCTATGAATTTTGCTCGTATTTTTGCTTCCATTTACTTATATATATGGAAAGCAAAATTTCAATCGTCCAGCGCCCGATACTCCGGGATCCCGGCCATATTGTACCATTGGGTGCTAGGTGATTGGAATTGATGGATTAGCCAAGTATCTGGATAAGCAATGTCTGGCATCGCTAATATACAACTTGTACAATAAACTGTCTGATCAGTATCTACTGTAGTGCAAAAGTTTTAGGCAGTTGCTGCAAAGTAGGAATGTTTTCAAAAATACAATGATAGTTTATTTTTGTAGATTAATAAAATGAACTGAATGAAGAAAAGAGAAATGTAAATCACATCAATATTTGGTGTGACCTTTGCCCTTTGCCTTCTTCTTAGTACAGACAATTTATGGCTGAACTCAGCATAGATCTTCTGTAGATGTAGGCTTGCTCCAATCCTTCTACCTCTTTATGTCATCCAACACAGACTGGATGACGTTGACATCAGGGCCATATCATCACTTTAAAGGGCAAAGGTCACACTAAATATTGATGGGATAGTAGCCCTTCTATTTCCAAAAACATTCTTTGCAACAGTTTTCCCCAGCCTGCTTAAAACTTTTGCACAATCCTGCATATGAAAGTGTTTTTTGGCCTTTGGCTCTCCAGAAGTGGTGAAACTACATCGCCTACCCTGCTTGTGGTTGTAGTTTCATTACTGCTGCATAGACCATAGGTAGGAGACCATCGCTATCTGGTTGAATTGTAGACGTGACTCTTGTTTCTGAACTGTGCTTCACCTTCATCTCTTCCCTTTATTTCAGCCCCTTCGCTTTCACTGGATACTTGACAATGCGGCGTCAGTAAATGTTGGGCAGCCTACAGCAGTGTCTTGATCACTGTTTGCTGTCTTGGTGAGTGCTCCATATCCTTAGAACCATTTACTTTCCTTATTCAGACTTATAATGTTAGACCACAGTCCAATAACTCTACAAGTCCAGTCCAGTTAAGTCTACTGAAGTCTTAGGCTTTGCTTCCAACAAGACGGAGACAATGTAGTTAGCAGGAACATGGTTAGTAGGAATCCTATGGCAGTACACGGGTAGATGCAGTTATGTGGCTTGAAAGCCAAGGAGAAAGATCAATGTTTTTGGCCACTAATGGGGTCTTTTGGACAGAAGATGACCATAGATGAGCAATGCCTACTCTTCCATTGCTTACATGTTCCAAATAACAACTTTAGACTATACAGGATTATATTTGTGCCCAGTTGGCCATTATTGGCCAACTACTCCAATATGGGTTTTGGGTCTTAGTAGCTTTTCGAGTTCTTAAACATAATGTCAGATTTTCATACAGTGAATAATGGTTGTCTTCAATATAAATTAAGTGGGTGAGATCATTGGTAAGACGTCTCAAACCTGAATGTTATAACTAGACGTTTAGGTGTGAGACGTCTTATCAATGATCTCACCCACTTAATGTATATAGAAGACAACCATTATTCTGTAACTTCTTCATTGCCAATTATACTTAAATTCTTGAAGTCTAAATTAAGAAATACGCATTAGATGAATGTTGGCCAAGCCCACTGGTTGAGATGGAGCCAATGATCATCTAATGGGTTTGTTGGACCCCAGATGGCCGATGTTGTGGAAAATAGTGATTATGAAGTTAGATTTTTATTCACCAATCCTTTTGTTCTTGGGGAGAGAAGCCTCTGTTAGAGACATCTTGCATCAAACTTGCCCAACTGTGTGTGCATGTGTATGGAGGGATCAGGTAAAATAGTTGTTGGACAAAGTTGGCGCCACATTTTAGCTATTGTTTGATTGAGCATTTGGCAGACAGCTATCTTATAAGACTTCCCCCCACACATGCACAATTACCTGAGCAATCCATGTGTATTGCTTATTGCAGAGGGAAGAAGACCACTGGAAGACGCCTCTGGCAGCCTCTTATCTCCACAAGAATGAAAGGATTGAAAGTTAAAATCCTTATGCATCTTATGATCTGCCATCTTGGGACTGGCCATAGGGCACCATGCATGTTAAATGGTCAACTAAGCCTGAGAAAATTGGTGGAATAGAGATGAGTTAAGCTGGTTAATAGTGTACAAGTAAATTGTCAGGTTAAAATTTTTTTATGGGAATTGAAAGAAAAATTTAGGAAATTAACAAAATTACAAAAAATGAAATCATTGGCCACCTGGTGAATCCTCCCCGGATTTACTGCCACCGGTGGTCTCTGCTGGTCTTATTGGCTTGTCCTCCAGGGAACATGGTATCTCTAAGGCAGCTGTCATGTGCTTTTATATGGCATGTCATCACTGTAGGACAAGTCAAAAAGACCAGTGGAATCCATGGGGAGGTGAGCATTTACTAGGGAAGTCATTCTTTTCAGTTCCCCTAAAAATGTCTTTAAGATTATGAAACCCTTCTTCTTAAGACTGTCTTCGAGGACTAAATCTTGTACTGTATGGTGACAATGGTGACCTGTCTCAACGACTTTGTAGATTTTCAGGAATTGACTCAATAACCATTTAGTTGACTAAATGATTGAAGTAAGAGGGTCAATGGTCAACTAAGCCAGAGTTTCTCCTAATTCCTAAACCAAGTTCAATCTACTTTAACAGATGGCATCAAAGTATCCCATGGGCTACTTGTTCTACAGGTTTAGAAGTTAGAATCTAGGGTTTTCTTAAGCAAGCCAATATCCATGTAGAGTTTTATGAACTAACACAAAACCATTTGAATTTTGGACTTGACCATTGGGCGAACTCGGTGTCCTCCTAGTGACCATGGTAAACATCAAATTGGTTAATGATGACTATGGTGGACTGACTCAATGACTGTGTTGTCCTTATTGCCGGGTAAAGTGACTTAATGACCTCATAGCCACCATGATATACTGTCTCAATGACCATCTAATTGGTTAAATGCTTAATGACTATAATTAACTTACTCGAGGACCATGTTGACCTTACTGTTGGGTAAAGAGACTCAATGACCATGAAGTGTTTGGTAAAGTGACTTAATAAGCTTATAATGATTGTGATGCACTGACTCATTGACCATGTAGTGTTTGGTGAAATGGTTTGGGGAAGAACTTTTTTTCTCATGCTGTTTCTCTATTTGCCAGCTCTGAGAACGTCACCGCATCTGGGGTCATGTACTGAGATCGTTTGCGTACACAATGAGGTTTAACCAGCAAACGTGGAGTATGGAAACAGCACGAGAAAAAAACCTTTCTACTGACTCTCTGATTGGCGAAGACTTTAATTTGGATGTGGAGACGAACCCATTCCAGCACCCATAACGAAAGGTATCCAGGGCAAGACGTCGTCTATGTATCTATCCTTCAAGGACAACAAACTTTGTGTCATACTGTAGTCATCCAAAACCAAGGTAGAACTATGAAAAGGACTCTTCCCCATCGCTCACTTGGAGGGATGGTTATAAATAAAATAGTGCATTGTTTTCAACTATTGCTTGTACAAATATATATCTTTTTTCTTTCTTTTTTTGCTTCTTTTGCTTTTTTTTTTCCCTTTTATTTATTTTTTTATTTATATAATCTGGTTGTTCATTTTGAATTAGGGAGCAATAAAACATATGCATCAATGTAAAGAAAAACACAAAGAATGTAACGTTCTTTATACACAAACTTTTTAAAGATCTGTTTCCTATAATGTACATTTAATAGATGTGTGTGTAATTTAACAGATTGCTAATTTGCTGGATTTCCCTATAGTTTTCTTAAAGAAATATACAAAGGATAAGAAGTTATACAACAGAAGAGAAGATTTGTATTCTGCTTAAATTCAGAGTTTCATGTTTCTTTCTTTTTTTCTAATCTGGAAGAGTATTTAAAGGAATATGGTGTTCCCCTTAACATATATTGCTCAATAAAGTGACTGCAATTTTTTTTTTTTTAAAAAATTTGGCGTATGTCTATAAATCATATACACAACGTGCACACACACTCTTTGCAAACATTCATATTACAAAGTAAACAAATATAATAGGGTAAAAATACGGCGTGATTGGGGGTCACCAGGTTATACGATAGGATCGGAATATACAAGAATACACAATAATATAAGTTGTCGTTTCAGCTCTTATTGGGGAGCCCATTTGTTGCCCCAAAGATATCAAGGCAATTCAAAGATGTCTAAATCAGATGAGCTGCCTGGTATATAATGCATGAACCTATAGACCCTCTTAGCCCCCCTCCCTAATATTTTCTAGAAACTAAGATATACCTAGACCTACCTAACAGTTTAGAAATGTGTAGTATTGTATGCATGTCTTATGATGTCTGTTTAGGATGTGACCTTTGTATGCCATGATACCAAAGCCAGAATTGAAATGCAAGAACCTTCAGGACTAACAAACTGAACCCGTTCCTATACTCATAGGTCCAGATTTACTAATAGTTCAGACTTAGGCGCTCTGAAAATATGCCAGATTTATCATAGTGACTGATGCTGGATGATACATTTGCATTATTGCACATTTAAGCCATGCCCAGGGGTGCAGTTGCAACAGGGCCCAGGAGCTTTATGGGGTTCATAAGCACTGGCATCAGTATTGAGATTGCAGCTTCCATCTGGCCCATAAGCCAAGGAGACCCACAGATTCCCCTAACCACACTAAGGTGGATTAAACTCCTTAACACCTGTAACCATCACTATCAAGAATTCGCTGTAGGGATGAGGTAGGGGAGCCCGAACAATAGATTGCACCAGGGCCCAGAAGACATTAGCTACGCCACTGGCCATGCCCACTTTTTCTGAGAATCCACACCCTCTACTACAGCAAGTTGAAGAATCTTAGCCTAAACTCAAACACGCCCCACTGCACCAAATACGCACCACATTGTGCCATGCTTACAAAAGTGTGTACTTTCAACCAAAATCATAAATCTGAGCCAGACAGTAAACCATAAGGAATGGACAATAATCTAAATGAGGTCCACCATGGACTTGGTCTTCTCATAACATCTGATCATCCTTAGATAGGAGGGACTAGTGCTAGAGGTCAGATCTTCATTTGCTAATGTTATGGCAACAATGGTGAAAGGGTCAAGTCAACAGTGGAGAAGGTCGGTGTGGCCATCCTAAAATTGCCCCTTCCTTCCATAGAGCTCTTAGGGGCTGTGATACTTCTAGTATGCAGGTAAGCTTGGTGCATATGCAAAGGCTTTGATCTGCTATAGAATGAATAAATTCATATGGACTCTATAGATTATTTTCTTTCACCTACTCTATACTTGTACATACTTGGTATAGTATAATTATTGCTCATTATGGCATATTTATATTGAAGTGATATTACTAGCTGCCCATGATGACATTGCATCACATGACCACAAAGGTCCATCACAGACATATCATCCATAGTGATCACCTAGGACATAGGGCTTTATTATGGGTGGCGTGCCCCTCTTTGACGACATAGATATCACAGCAGTAAGGTCAACAGAGGTCGGGATCTATGGTGGAATTTAGGTAGATTACACGGGGTGATGTTATTTTACATCATAGCGGTGTAGGATGGAACGTTGGTTGGGGTTGTGCGATTATAACACAAATGATGAACCCCTTCATAGGATTCTACATAAGTAGTCCTCGACACATGGTATACTCCGCACTATTGCTATGCTTAGGGAACCCCTTTAAAACATCTTTCCATTCTCCTATCCAATGGGAGCATAGGATAGAGGGAGAGACACCGAGATCGGGGATATATAGTGTTCTATGATTTGATACAGTAGTTCAATGTAAAAAATTCAGCCATTCCTTAAAGACAAAGCCTGTGAGTCCTGTTGGCCCCTCCCACTTAATCACTGTGTCTGGGCGGAGTCACGAGGACTCACAGGCTTTGTCTTTAAGGAGTGGCTGAATTTTTTCTACTGGATCAAATCATAGAAAACTATATATCCCCGAGCTCAGCATCATCTGCTGTATACGATGCTGCTATATATAAGAGATCTAAAAGATTCTCTTAAAATACGTTTCAGTGTATTGGTCAGTGTTTTCCCTTTTTCTAAGATGTCCGTAGTTACGGCAGAAGGAGTACATTGTTTATTGAGGAGAAGATGGTGAACGGCTGACGCCTGGATCTTCTATGCGCCGGCGTTCACCAGAATTACTCAAAGAAGATATAATAATAATTTCAAAGTCAATGCCTTGCCTAAGATTTATTCCCTTACTTATGGCTGAGATGGGGCTTTGGAGATAAATTGCGGCGCACCCCGGTGTCTGATAGCATCGGGAAATTGACAATAATCATCTTGATGGTGCAGTAAGCAGCATAAGGGAAGACACAGCGTGAACGTCATAAGTCAATTTCATTGTTCAATAACAGACTGTAAAACTTGATTTTGGAGTCGGAGAATTAGATACATGTGACCTTTACATAACGCCGCAGCCCAACGGTGCAATTTATTCCAATCACTTTGTTTTTCCAAACAGATGAGTGTAAAGTCGCCTATGAGAGCGTGACCCGTATTATCCAGATGACTGGGAGGGATTAGAATTCTATGTAGAATGGCGGAAAAAAAGCAAAACGGAGGAAAGAAAATATTGCAAAAAATATGACCGTGAAACAGCCTTGGAATGACCGGAACAAAGCGTAACCGATAAGATATGCAAATGATAGGAGTAGATGTCACCTCGCATATATTAATAATCCTATGAAAAACACAAGTTTCAATATGAACAAGGCTGGCTATCAGACAAGTCGCCTAATGCCAGGGTCAAGTCAACACTATTATATACGCATTTGTATAAGCAACGCAGTACGGTATTTATTTATTCTTAATTTTTGCTGAAATTATTCTATAGGCACCATTGTAGCAATTTTTTACCTATTTGTATCAATGATCTAATACATATGTGTTAACCATTTTGTAGTATTTCAGATGTAAGATTTTTTCAAAAAAATTCTAAGAGTGGACTCAAACATATGGGTTTTATTTATTTGTTTTCCAATTATATATATATATATATATATATATATATATATATATATATATATATTTATTTTTTTTTACATGGGGGAGCATGGGAGAGTGTTGTGAGCATGCTCTATAACATGTACACGGAGTGCAGAATCCTCCCGTGGAGAAGAAGAGCAAAAACGCGCTTGATTCTTGGGACTTTTTGGGTTCTCAGCAGGAGGGGTCAGAAAAGTGGTGGCCGAGCGTTCACAGCGACGTCGCTTTGTGATCCACCGATGTCGGCTCTTCCTATCATTGTGAAGCAGAATTCACCAAGCGTTGGATTGTTCACCCACTAATAGGGAACGTGAGCCGGCTTTAGACCGTCGTGAGACAGGTTAGTTTTACCCTAGTGATGATGTTGTCACAAATAGTAATTGCCAAGAGAGGGTTCAAGGAGAGGAAGCTTTCACCTCTGTATTTTTGGGATGTGGGGTCCTAGATTAAAGGCATTTATTTTGAGACTTGTTTTCTCACACTGGTGTACCATACACTGGCCTTAGTAAATAGGGACTGGAAGAATTAGGAATTTTACAACTTCATAAACTAGTCAAAATGTGCCAGGTTGCCATATAAGTCTTCGGACGTGTTCACACAGCTGAAATTTTGATTTTGTTTGTATAAAATGAAACTTGTGCACATGGCCATTGTGGGGAAGTTAGCTCAGTAGAAGCAGTAGTGCGGACCCAAATAGTCAAGACAGGGACACAAAATGTGCAGCAAACTGGGTTATTTAGAAAAAAAAAACAGGAAAACAAATAAACCTTGACTTCATGCACAAAATGAGCAAAACAAAATACTGCATTAACTTCAGGCAAACACAAAATAAAAACCTGCTCGTCCGAGCAATTAACTAAATAGTACTGATAACCTAACTATACGTGTGGCTTACTACCAGCCACACAAACAAAACAAGGGCAATATAGTCTCACCGGACTGAGGGTTACAGGACAGAACCATACACCTCCTTTCACTCCATGGAACTGCACTGCAATGCAGGATCTACAGCCTTTTCTGGCCCAACATTGAGCCAAAGATTTACACCTGGGCTGAGGACTACTCCAGATCCACCCTGGACCACACATAGGTCAGAAACCTGGGGTTAATATATCTGGACTCCAGCACTTTGCCTGTCACCTTCTCACACCATCCACAAGCTAGGCCATCAGTATGTGATCTATTGGGGTCCAACATCTGGATCCCACTCGGATCAGCTGTACTAGTAACCTGTGGGTTCCAGAGGCTGCTACTGGACAGGGAAGACATGCAGCACCCCTCCTGACATAGTAGCCCCATCCATTGCATATGGAATTGCACCACCGATCCTATTATTTATATAGGAACGGTGCTGTACACTCTCCCCGTCCAATAGTACCTGGAGGCTGCTAGCATGGCGGCTCTGTACAGGGTGTTAACATTGGACCAAAACACATCACCTACTGAAGACCTCGGCTGTGACGATATTGGACCAAAAAACAAAAAGAAACCCACATTGCAGAAAAGCAGTTTTTAGGGATTTTTTTTATTTGCAGATTTTGCTGCAGTTTTTTCGAGGCAAAGCCAAGAGTGGATAGAACATAGAATATAATAGAACAGAACAGAACAGAGAAGTATAAGAAATTCCTATATATTTCCCATTCCTTTTGTAGCCACTTCTGAGTTTGGCTCAAAAAAAAAACGCAGCAAAATCTGCCACAAAAAAGCTGCTTTTCCGCAACGTGGGGCCTCAGTATCTGCAGAGCTTTTGATATTGGGGAAGTAGATTACAACATGCATTCATTATGGAAGTGAGTGGCGTGATTCTTCTGCGAATGTCGGAGCTGACACTTTGTGTTCTTTGTAACATAATTCCATCCCCCTACATGAAACAGATAATGGGCTGAGTCTAATTAGTCTGTAAATTCTATCAGTAACGAAGCAGGCCTGGTTATATTGCAGATCGCTGGGTGTATTCATAGGCTGCGCCCGAGCTAGACTCTATACTGCTTCATTATTTAGTCACACGACGACCTTTGTGCCGGGAAGGAAATTATTTATTTATAACTCAATTTGCCTGAACCAATAGAAGAGTGAAGTGAGGACGGGAACGTCTACAGACAAGCAAACACCCAAACAAGAGCGTTACAGTTCAGCAAGCCGCTGTGTGTGCCAGGGTTTCATCTAGTACACAAGATACTAAAGGGGAAATGATATAGGCTTCCTCAAAGGATTGTCCGTGGACTCACCTTCTAGTGCTACTTAGTGTATGCTTACTGAGGGTCTGGATGCTCGGACCTCCCCAAGTGCACCAAAGTGGGGAACATCTTCAAATACAGTCAGCCTATTGATTTCAGTGAGAATTGTGTAATGCTTCATTTCCCCTGTGGTGGTGCTAATAGGATGTTGAACAGTTACATGCACAAATTATGTGATCTGCAAATAAAAAGATTCTCCAAAATGGACAATCCCTTTAAATCAAACCTAGTAGACTAAGCTCCCCTATAGCCCTTGTATGAACCTCCAGTATACTTTCTACATAATAGCAGCTCCCAGACACATTTTCCCAGCCCAGTAGTTTAGCTTGAGCGTAGACAACCACTGGCACACGACCACGAAAAAAAATTACAAAAACATTTAATAAATCCTGGTTAGATCCTCGTTGACTGTCTTTACCTTGCGCTCATTTTCACTGCTTTCCTTTGATGAAAACAGTAACATAAAGCTTTGCTCGGGGTCAAAGCTTCTCCATTCACATCTATTCCAGGCAGTGTGGAGGTATCGCGGGTTACTTCTCTCTGACACTGAAGAAGACGTTCGGCTCTGGAGAATTCACCGATCCGACCTCTAGGTTACTTGGAGCCGACACTGTTCACTTCTCTTCTCGACTCTAGATACAGTATAGTGTCAGAAGGAAAGGAAAAATGAAAGAAAATCAGAAAATGTCTCGGTTTGGTTTTTATAGGCAACTTTTTTAAAAAAATAAAATAAAAAAGTAGCATTTTTAAGTGTTGTCTATAGAGAATTTTATTTAGTTTTTTTTAATAGTGTAATGGTTTCCCCAGTTCTGCTTCATCTTAAAGGCCCATATGAGATCTCAGTATTATGACTGCTATAGCCAGACCCCACGTGGCTCTACTGAACTGAACCCTGTGGTGACCAAGAGATGACCATGCAAGGTCCAGCTGTAATACTGACAAATGCTCTGTATATATAGTTTTACCTTTACAATCCAATGCACCATGCACTAAAAAGTTTCCAGGGGAAGGCAGCCCGGTAGCAGCAATGGTGTGGACCAAACCAGTCAGAGACAGGGATACAATGTCTGTTGGGAACGGGTTTATTTGGTAAAACAGCAAAATAAATAAACCTTCACGTCAGGCACAAAGTAAAATAAAATACAGCTTTAACTTCAGGCAAAATGTCAAACAAAACCCTGCTCATCCGAGCACTAACTAAACAATAAAAATTATACAGGTGGCTTACTACCAACCACACAAACAAAACAAAGTAGCGCAGTACAGTCTCACCAGACTCTCAGTATAGCAGGACAGACCCAGACGCCTCCTCTCGCTCCCAGGATCTTCCCTGAAGTGCAGCCTTTTATGGCCCAATAATGAGCCTGGGACCCACACCTGAGGCTGAGGTCTACTCAAGACCCGCACTGTAGCATACATAGGTCAGAAACCTGAGGCTGGCACCCAAAAAAAAAAAAGAAACCTGGGGCTGATATACCTGGACTCCAGCACCCTTCCTTTCACCTTCTCCTATCTATCTATCTATCTATCTAATATCTATCTATCTATCTATCTATCTATCTATCTATCTATCTATCTATCTATCTCATATCTATCTATCTATCTATCTATCTGTCTCCTATCTATCTATCTTCACCTATGAAATGTTCCACCATTACCCCCATATTCCAGTCCCCACTATCCAGGAGAGACCGATGATTGAACATGGTGGTCCCATGAGCGGGATGTGATCACCTCCGGACAGTGGGGACCAGACCAGTAGCGCTGGGATGACGGGACAGATGTGAACTCCTAATCCTTTTGGCCCCATTGTTTCGATGTAACATCTGGCTGTTACATTGTTTTACCCTGTGTGACCCTGAGCTCAGATTTTTTTTCCTTTTTTTTTTCGTGCAGTTTTGTGGTTTTTCTCTTCACATTACTCAAAAGACTCAAAAATATTTAGCAGAAGAATCTCAGATTTGTGTCTTTTATTACATCTGGGTAAAATCTCATCTAACGTGGTATTTGTGAAGTCTCTGGCGACATTGTGGCTATTTCGCTTATACTCTGGAGTTGTGTGTGACAGCTGCAATATACGCGTTACGAATCATTCATCGTCAAGTGGAATTTTTTTTTCTTTTCTTTATTTTGAAATGACATTTTTTTTTGTTTTGTTGGTTTTTCAGCTTATTACAAACATGTTAAAAGTTTCCAAAGAAAAATACATTTTGGACTAGAAATAAGCAATAAGTGACATCTCTGTAGGTGACCTCCAACCTCCCCCGAATTGTCCTCCTTCTAATCCCAAACTGTAGAGAGATTCAGCCTTATTGTCCATGGTGACATGATGGGAGATGACAACTAATATCGGGGTCCCCTATTTCCTGTGGCCCTATAACATCCAAGGGCTACTGTTACCTTTATATAGTAGGTGTGTGCGCACAGGGACTAGCTCGAGTACTGTTCTATCTCTTAGATCCCATTATATATTTCTTACACTAGTGACATAATAACCCATTTGGAACGCTGCCACATTTATTGCTTGCCACTAACTCATAACCTAAGACTGCAAGGTTAGTATCATTCATCAAGAAGACTGACAGGAGGGCTCTAGAGGGAAAATAATGGTATTACCAGGTGCAAAATGGAGAAACGAGCCTCCTGTCCTCGATGGAGAGTTCTGGGAGTAGGTTTACTGGCACCATCATCTATTACACGTGTCCACCTTTATCTTCGCTCCAGTTCAATGGAACTAATTCAATACAATGTTAGAACAGGGGAACAAAACGCACTTCTCAACATGACCACTGGATGGCCACAGATAAACATATAGAGCATATCACGTTGTGACACAATATCACAGAATCATCCGGTTTTAGTTATGAGTAAATTGGCGCAACCAAGAGGAAAGGTAAGGAAGGACACGTCTGTAAGTCACGCTTCACTCCCTGTTTATATTACAATAGATTATACATTTTTGAATGTAAAGGTGAATTTGAAGTTTGCAGAAAATAATGATCTCTAATAAAGATGAGCGAATACTATTCGAAATGGCAGTTTCGAATAGCATGCTCCCATTCAAGGGGGTTAAGCGGCCGGACGCCGGCCCCGGCTGCGTCCATTCATTCCTATGGAAGCGTGATATTCGAAACTGCCATTTTGAATAGTATTTGCTCATCTCTAATCTCTAACATAAAATAAATGAAGCTGACAAGTATACATATGTTTGCTCTGGATAGTGTGTGAATTCTGAAAATGCGGCTTCACAATGGTCACTATACAAGTCAGTGGTTTGCCTTACATAGTCGTGTTTCTAGACTCCATTGACTTCTATAGGGAGATTATGAATTCATAATACAGATGAATTGTCTGTCCATAGAAGTCAATGATCTTGTATTACACAATGTATCTCAAGACTCTGTTAACTTCTATGGGAGGCTATGGCTTCATTGTACAGAGGGGTAGTTTATCCCTTTAAGTCAATGATCTTGTAGAACACAATGTATCTCAAGACTCTGTTGACTTCTATAGGAGGCTATTGCTTCTTTATACAGATTATTATACTGTCTATTATAAGTCTTAGCAAAAGCAAACTTAGCACTTATCTAACAGTTACCTGATATGACCATGGCCACCAGTAAGCTATAGCTCATTCATGAGGCCACAGATCAGCAGTATATATAGTATGCTTTCGACTTTATCATTTTGACTTGTAGTACCTGGAAAGACCACATGGAGTGCTGTTAATGAGAAACATACTAATTAGCAAGACCGAGCTGGAGCATATTCAATCAGGCAAATGTAGCCCAATACTGTACAGCAGAGGTCCCCAATCACCGGTCCGCGGGCCAGTTTTTTTTTTGCTGGTCCATGGGGTGGGGTCACGTTGATATGATAATGTCTAAACTATCACGTGACACTACCCAAGAGTTTACACGTCACCATAGCAAATACCCAACCTCAGTGTCTAGCGATTCGCCATGTCCACTCAGATGCTCATGTCACGTCCACCTGCCCCGCAGAACATCCTGACAGAGACCCTTCCCGTCCACATGTTGGAGCCTGCCTATAACCCAGCCCCCATATAACCAAAGCCTCCACCCCCGCGCCACATCTGCCGGGCCATGGAACAATGGACTTGCTTGAAGCCGGTCCCTGGTACAAAAAAAGGTTGGGGATCACTGCTCTACAGCACCATCTAGTGGTAGAGATAGGTAGTGTCACTATTTTCTGTCTGCAAAAAAACATCATACCTTGTAATGGCTCTTAGAGCATCTACCATGTATTTGTGGAAGCACTTGTGTTACATTGTATATCTCACCCAGTATAACTATTACAATACTGTGAAGTGGATTGAAAAAAATAGAACTCCTTGACCATGTGCAATGTTTTTGAACTCTACGAATACAATAAAGTCTCGGTACAAGTCATAGACTACACGCGGTATAACGCTCTTAGCCTCCACCTCGCACGGCCTCGCTCATTTATTAATGTCAGTGACCTATAGACATTTTCTAGCATGATTGAACAGTCAATGAAGAGTGAACGGCTGCTCTTGGTTGTTGTATATTGTCTGGAAGTTTAGACAAGTGATGAAGCTTGGGATTGTGCGAATGTCTTCAGACATATAAAGACATTCATCATACAGACGTAACTTGTGGATGACCCCTATGTGTTATAAATCACAATCAAGTATAACCTTGTATTGGAGGACACCGAGCTTATAAAGAATATAAAACCAACAATATGTCCTTATCTGTGACTATGTAACTATACAATATTGTTACTTACTTGCCCATGTTAGACTCTGTTCATACATCCATTTAGAACATAGCATGGCCAATAGGTCCAAAATTATACAAATGGACCACATTGACTTTAATAGAAACTGTACGCCCACCATCAAGGCTTTGGGATTTTTTGGTTTTAAGAATAGAGCCGCATGCTACATTATTTTTCTTGCCAAAATTTTTTTGAACTTTCAAGGAAATCCTGTTGTGAAAGTACATTTGTTATTTTCTGCCAAGTCCCCGTTGCTTTTTGAAGGTCTGAATAGCCGAGTACATTATAGCATTTTTTCCATTAAAAAATAGATATGTGATGAACACATCAAAAACACCTAAAAATAACAACAGTAAATTAAAAAAAAACAAAAAAACAACAAATTAAAAGGGATCATAACAGATACATCATATGTGCCCTAGATCTTTAAAATTAATTCAAGATGCAAGTGGGAACAGCCTATAACCCAGTTAAGCATTTATTTTTATTTAATTTTTTAATTTTATGTATTATAATTTTTATTATATTATGAATATATTATAATATATTCTATAAATATATTGTTAGGAAATTGTTAGGACAGCAATTCCCCAGTAGCTGCTGGAAACCCTGGGAAAGGGGCACAAGAAATAGTGAGCCCTAAGATGAAACCCCCCACTGTCCCATCCTGCTTGTCTGGTCTCATCCTATGTAATAGGCGACAACTGGGTGATGGGCCCTTCTTATATACGTGAAGACAAGACAAACAACAACAAAAGGAGGTCAGCTAGCCGAGGGTCCAGTAACAGTCGAGCAATGCAGTGCGAAATCAGAGTCCAAAAGAGTAGTCTATAGGGAAAGCCAGAGGTCAAGAGTCAGATTACAAGAATAAACAGCAAAAGAAAAGCCAGCAAGCACAAGGAAATAGCAAGCACCAGTGTGAATGTGAGCCAAGGAAGAACTCGCCCTGGAGTTGATAGGTGGATGGGCTGTCAATCACATGGCAAGACTAGAATTAACCACTTCATGAACAGAGGCAAACAAGGGTAGAAGACTGGTATGGTGGAAAAATCAACTACAGAACTAGAGCCATGTTCACACAGTGCAACCAAAAACTCTAAGCAAAGAACCAAACTCCTCACACCTCCTGCACCACAGCATGCGAGCAGAAGGTGGCGCAGTGACCTGAACAGGCAGAGACGTTACATATATATAATATATTCTATAATATATAATAATATATATTATATAAATGAATATATTATTTTATTATATTAAAAATTTTATTTTTTTTACTCTTTGCTGCCATTTATGTAGGAGACATTTTTGTTGGCTATTTTATTTTTCTAAAGGTAAACTCGAACATATTTTTTCCTTGGAAACAAAATATAGATAACAGATTCTCTTTGTTCTATTCATTTGCGGTGTTCTTTGCTATAACAAAGCGCGTTTTGAGCATTCAGATTTTTTTTGTTTATATTTCATGTATTATATTGTTTTTGTTTAGTTCTAATTTTCTATTTAGATTTTAAGATGTATATATATATATATATATATATATATATATATATATATATATATATATTTTTTTTGTTTGGAAATGAAACGTAGGAAGCAGATTCTCTTTGTCTTATTTATTTGTCGTATTGTCTGCTTCGATTTGAGCCCTGGTTTCAGAGATTATTTGTGGCCCGTGCACCAGTCACTTTTAGTAACAAAATGTTGAAATGCAATGTCACTTCCAGACAAGCCGGCACTGATAAAAACGCTATAAGGCATTAATAGGCTATTTAGTGATCTGAAAGTAGTTATCTACCCCTCTAATAAATGGTAATATATTGCCTCTCTCTGCTAACCCCGAGATGCACCTGACAGAGATTAATTGACCGAGCTATTTCTTCCCGGAGTGTCACAGCTCTTGTGGGATTAGAGAAAAGCCCTGATTTCAGACCAAACCTTTGCTGCATTCTTCAGGTTTTTCACTTAAAGGGGCCTCTAGGTCTAAAAATGACCCGTTGTCCTATAAAGGTCTCAAATAACACAGACAGGCAGCTTATTTATATCTTGTCATATACTGAATGTGCGACTAGATCACGTAATAGAATAGACATGAAGGGAATCCATTGTCTGAAAATCAACTTTTGCAAAAAAATTTTTTTTCATTTTTGAATCACTATCACCTGTATTAAAAAAAATATAATCCTGTAATATTGGAATAGTTTGCATAATGGTGGCTGAATTCTTCCAATAGGCTAAGGCTACATTCAGATGACCGGGGTGCAAAAGGGTCGTGAAAAGCATCCATTTTTCTCGGCCATCTTGCACCTGTTTTCATGGCTCCCCCATACATTTCAGTGAATGGAGGAATCTGGGACAACAGCTGAAAATAGGACATGACCTAATGTTGCTGTGTGACATCTGTTAAAATATGGAGGTGAACGTAACATATTGTTCTACCTTCTTAGAGTCTATTCACATGACTTATTTTCTTGGCCATGTGCTGTTCATGTTTTTTTTTTTTTTTTTTTTTTTTTTTAAGGGATTGGAGTGTTGGGTCCATTTACACTGACCTAATACACCCATTGAAATAAATGAGTCTGTAAAAAAAAAAAAAAAAAAAAACCAGATCCCCCTAGGGACCTGTTGTAATATGGCCAAGTCTTGGCATGGTTTTCTGAACAGTATCTGGGGGCACCTAATCTCAACAAGGGAGAGTTTACAATGAAATGTACAACCCCTGTTATAAGACTAGTAATGTAACATAGGATCACACCATTGACAAAGGTGACAGGGCCCGTTTAGCTCCTCCTCTCTCCTCCCTCTCCCTGCACTGTAACTTCTGCACGTTACAAAGCATGCTCACAATACTCTCCTATAGAAGAATATTCATTATTTTCAGACTTACAAGGGTTCTTTGTCCATCAATAGTAGTGAGAACTATTCTCGTAAGAGCAGTCTACAAGGTAGAGGGGGTGACACAAGAGGTAAGAGGGGTGAAATAGGAGATAGCATTACTTATACAGTTTTAGAAAGGTTACTTTAACACAAATAAAGCTGTATGAGCCATCACCAGCCAATGACCAGCCAGTGTCCTACTACGAGCATACATAGTTTAATAGTGATGGTGAGTTATTGCACTTCTTGTTGGCTACAATATCCTTGGACACCCTACTAGTACCCAGAACTCACTGCCCCCAGTTATGCACTGGCACACGCCAAGTTAACTGATGGAAATTCAAAATTCAGTTCAAAAGGACCATGATGGGAACGGTTTGTACCCCATTGTATTTCAACCTACTCCTGTGCTGATGGGAACATGCACAGGTTTTAATGATGGTTTGAGTTTTCGGCAGAGATATATGGATGACATTGTTTTATGCTTTTGTGTACATGTTGAATATACTTTGTCTACACTGTACTGATGAGTTATATTTGGTTTTTGGATCTGATGGTTTGGATTGATGAGACCAGATACAGATAGAAATGTATAGAAAACCAGCAGCTACCGGTGATAGATAGTAATTGGCCAGTTATCTTCCATTAACATTGACATGTGGGTCAATACCTAAGAGTTAAAAAACAAAAACAGTAGGAATTCCAGCAGGCTGGGAGAATGGAATGAGAGATAGATAAAAAAAAAACAAAAAAACATACAGACGGAGGCAGTTTTTAGATAGTTATACCCCAAAATAAGGGGTCTACATTAGATAGAAAAACCTCCCAAAACGTGTTTAGTTTCGGATTTGTGAGGCTCATATCCCTGATTTATTTTGGGTTGAACAAGTTTGGATGGAACCGTAAGTGAAATTTGTATACTCTGGAGTCTTTCCAGGGTGAAGGCCGAGGGGAGGTGTTAAAAAAGCCAAAAACATTTATATTCACCTTCCCTCCTCATAGCATCTGGCACTCTCTCAGTCTCTTCTGTGAAGTCATGATGTTTGGCGTGACCTTGTGACTGATGGTGGCCCAATCACAAGCCTAAGTAGACACATGGGGCACAGGACATCACCAGGAAGGCACCAGGAGGCCTCAAGGAGGTGTAATTCTGAACTCTGACAATGACACTTTGAGTCATGCCCCCTGTCCAGCTCCTGTCCAAATAACGGTAGAGTCTAGCTGGCACATTGACCCCAAACCTAACAACATTTCTTGAGAATGTTGGGGAGTAGAGAAAAAAATTTCAACTGTTCCAGGATCACTGGACTATTTTTGGCACATCTGTAGGAGACACCGTCACAGATTCCGCCAAAAAATCAGCGGAGATAAAAGTTCTGCATGGAGGACATTTCTCTCTTCCAATTTCAGTATATAAATGGCGGAAACCTGGGTTCTACGGGTATCTGCAGGTAACCATAATTCTAGTGGACAGGCTCTCCATTGTCCTCGTCCCCCAGTGGATCCAATTGATGGAGAGACAAGTGAGAACCGAACCTCAAGGATGCAAAGAACTAGGATTGCTGTAGGAGGTCAGAGGTCCTCTTTAAAGACTAGAGCATGGTCCCTCTCTTATTTCGGCATGTTTTAGATTTTTCTCCCCTTCCCTCCTTCTTAGGGAACACTTTAATGGAAACAAATCTAGAAAGTCTAATTATTTTAGATGAAACTATTTAAGTCAATATAATAATTCACAGAAGACAGGAGCTTCAGAATTAAGTTTATTTGTTTTTTGATGAATTTAATTGTTTTGATAAATTAGTTTTTTTGTTTCTACATTCTGATTATAAACGTGTCATCTAACAGCAGAGTAAATAGACAATTCCCCTCATACGTGGAGACAAACAAGCTTTAGTATTTGCCACTGTACCTATTAGGAAGATGTCGCCGCACATTAATAACAGCTGTTAACCCGCCGTAACAATAAAGTTGTAATGTTCAAAGTGAGGAAATATCTAAGACTATGATATTGAGCTCCACTGCGCCTCCTCAGGCCAGTGACATCACATCTAATGGGCACACGACCATACAAATGATGGGACTGAGCGGAAATATCAAGCACAACCGCTATACTGTGTTTGGCGCTATGCTTGGTAAGAACCGAAGAGGCCACAGAATCATCGTCATAGTCCTGAACAATCCCTTTAATTACCATGTGTGTCAGACAATCCTACCTTATTTGTCATGGACAGTACAGAAACGGATAATGCATATGGTTGGCTCCAATATCCTATATTTGCGGCAGATATGGAAATGAAATCTAATGACTTAAAGGGGTTGTCCAGATACAAGAAATTCAAAACATGTTACTCTCAATCCAACGGATAGGTGGTAACTTTCTGATTGGTGGTGGTCTGACCACTGGGGCCCTCTCTAATCCTGAAAATGGGCCAGTTTGAATGGTGTGGCTGGTTGGAAATGGGCACCCATGATCCATATCGTCCAATAGGACCAACAGACCTAGCTGAAGTACAACTTTATCTAGTGGTCCGATCAAAATGAATGTATCAACACCACACCTTTCATTCAGGGTACAAAACACCCCAGTTCCTGTGATTGATGTTGGTCTCAGTGGTTGACCTCCACCAATCATCATCCTATGGATAGGCTTTAACTTGTTCCATACTTCTTATGACTGGACAACCCCTTTAACAAACAATGTAAAAGTGACGCCAGGTTCACTTCTGCATTGGGGTTTCCACTCTTCAGATCCGCTTGGTAGATCTAAAAAATGGAAACCCAATCTGGTTAAAAACCATTTACCTGTAGAAATCCATGGTCTTCATAGACTATAATGGGGTCTGGTGGGTTTCTGCATGGTTTCTACCCCGAAAAATGGGGAGAGAAAAGCCCTGCTTGTAATGTCTATAATCCCCAACCAGAAATTGATCACAGATGTGAACCTAGCCTTATGCCGCAGCTCCTTTAATTTATTTTATTTACAATCATTGGTCGGTGAGTGTTTGGAGGTGACCGATAGATGTTGAGTTTTGTAGCACTCACAGATATGGGGTGTAACTTTTGGACTAGTCTACGGGACTAAGGCAACCTTATGGGTACAAAGTTATACTGTGTGCTAGGGTTGGGATTTCAAGATCGATTTTAAAATCCAATTTCCGATCATTTTCCAGCCGATCGTGATCATGACATTTGCTCGATCGCCGGTCGGAATCTGATCTTTTCCGATCCCTCAACCCTAGTCAATGCTTCTCTATGGGAAAAGTCACTTTTAGGGTTGAGCCGATCTTTAGATAACGTCCGACCTCGATCCCGCTGGAAAAGATCGGGATCGGAATTCCGATCGCGATCGTGAAATTTGCTCGATCGCAATCTGATCTTTTCCGATCCCGATCCCTCAACCCTACTGTGTACCCAGTATCAAGAAGCCCCTGCCCAACTCAAATAGAACTATATATAAGACAGAGAATAATTTGACTGTGCTCGTCCTTTAGTTTTCTTGTCTAGATTTTAAGATAGTCATTAGGAGTCATAAAAAGACACCAAGCAGAAAAATGAGACATTAAGGAGAGGAGGAGCAAGCGAGTAAGAGGGAAGAAACCTGAAATGTATTTTATTATTACAAAGAAAATTGAGAACCACCCACCGACCACAAATTAAGCTGTAATTGCATCGCAGCTTCTGGTGACATTTAGGAAGCCCTGAAGCAATCACTGCCTTATTATAAACATTGGGGGGTACTTAATTCCACATTATTATTTTCTTTAATTTACCGTTTACGTCTCCAAAATGTACCGGGGTGCAGTGTATCATGGGAGAAGAAAACACTAAAAAACAGTGTGCGCCATTGTAGCCACATACCATGAAATTGTATTCACATCCATATTTACCTAAGTGAAATTACAGGACGAGCTCGGAGACAGGTGACTCTGGGGAGGTTTATATGAAAAGTAAATGGAAAGTGACTTTACTATATATGCAAATAGGCAGAGTATGGCGCAGTATGGCGCCACTTTTATAGTGTTCTTTCCGAAGTGGAGCGGATTTGCTTCAGGTACTTTAATTAATACATTAGTAGTATGGAATTATCTATGGATCATATTTATGTATGTTATTTTTTGTGCTCTTATAGACCACTGTTGCAAAATAAAGTCTAAAATTACTTTAATGAATTATTGGTATTAAAGGGAGTCCACAAGCACCAAAATCTCTTCTATACTGCTTATATACTGTGGTAAGGCCTCGTTCACATCTGCGTTGGTAATCCGTTCAGGGGAGTCCGCATGGGGAAACCCCCGTATGGACTACCGAACGCATTGGCAAACGATTCGCAGTGATGGCCTATACTGGGGTCCGTGTGCTTCTGAACAAGTCATGCGGACAGGAAAGTAGATTGTAAACCACTTTTCTGTCAGCATGTTCCATGCGGAGACCGTGCGGAAAGCACACGGACCCCATTAGAGTCTATGAGGTCCTTGTGCTTTCGCTGCACTCCACTTGCTAATGCATTCGGTAGTTCATTTGGGGGGGTTCCCATTTGGACTCCCGCTAACGGATTACCGATGTAAACGAGGCAGTGTGCCTAAGAGTGGCAGAGATATGGTGCACCCTTTTTGTTTCAAAGTGGTACCCCCCCAGAAAAAAAATAAAATAAAATGTTTAAAAGATATGCAGATGAGCTGTTTGATGACCACAGATACGGGGTGTTTGTTTGTCAGAACACCCATTTTTGTCTCTGGTCGCCACTGGGTGCCACCCTCTAAAATAAAGATTAACTTTCCAGTATATGGCGACCACAAACAAAAGTGGGTGCTCTGGCAGACATGACCACACCCACATATGGAGGAAAGTTTGTGCCCGCGTTCATATTCCACTGGGGCATGCTGCAACTCATACTGGAACAGAAAAGAAGACTTCTCCAAACTGTTACCATAAAGTTCAAAGCAACAATTGCCCAAGATGTGTAGGTCTGCTGAAGCATTAAGTCTTCCCTTCAATGGAACTAAGAAACAAGGTTGACCCTGGAAGACAACTCTATAGCATTACCCCTCCTCCACCAAACTTTACAGCTGGTACAATGCAGTCATTGCACGTAAGGTTCTCATGGCATTCGCCAAACCCAGAGTGGTCCTTCAGACCATTAGCTAGAGAATTGTGGTTGATCACTCCACAAAACACATTTCCACCGCTCCAGAGTCCAGTGGTGACATTGTGCGTTATACTGTCCGACACTTAACATTGTGCTTTACACCCTCCATCCAACACTTGGCAGTGTGCTTGGTGATGTAAGGCTTACATGCAAACCCATGCCATGAGACTCCTGACCGGCACAGTTTTTGTGCTGATGGGAAGGCCAGAGGAGGTTTGGAAACAGCAGATTGTTCCTGATTTTCTCTACATTATGCTCCTCAACACTCAATGGTGCCCCCATTCTGTAATCGTCCATAGTTGCCTGCACTTCCTGGTTGAGTTGCAGCAGTTCCATTCACTTTTCAATAATACCACTTACAAGTGACGGGGGAGTATCTAGGAGTGGAGACATTTCAGAAATGCCTTTTAGTGGTGACTCCTATCACAAGACCAGGCCAGAATTCAATGAGCTCCAGAGAACCGGCCATTACGTCATAAGGTTTGCAAATGTAACTGCAGGGCGAGCAGATGGATTGACTAGATTGGACTAAATGCAGTGCGGAAGAGTTCTGGCCCAATGTTCATTGTGTTACAAACAGTCAACAACTAAAGCTCGGATGTATCTATCTAGTATTACTCCATGCTGAGGCCAAGCCCAGTAGATCATTGTCTCAATACTCCCGAGTCTAAGCAGAACAGCAATCACAGCAAGAATATTAAAAATTAAGAATTCTACTAAAGTCACATAGAATATATTGAAAGTGGTTGAACCAGATTTGTGTGGATGTTGTAATAAAGGTGTTTTCATCAACTTCCATGTTGCCATTGACATTCATTTATCTGGGTTTCCATCTTCTTCTGTGCATTAATGAAATATTCATTCCCTTACATTCCCTCTGTCTGTTATTGTTAATTCTCGGAAGGAAAGAAAAAAATTACAATAAGTGTTTGTCGCTGCAATTTCCACCATCACAAACAATTAGAACATAACACGTGTCTAAAAAATAATTGCCACAAATCTGAGACAGAAATTGGGTGAGGAAACCGGCACAGACTCAGGGAAGACATGCGCTGTAGTGGTTGTACACACCACGGCAGGGTAAGTTTTAGGGATTCTGACTACAGATCTGTTAGATTAGTAATTGTGATAGGGCTGTCTGAAGAGATGTGTCTTTAGGATGCAGTTGAAGCTGTAGACATTGAGAGTTAATCTGATTGTCCAGGGTAGAGCATTCCAGAGAAGTGGTGCAACTCGGGAGAAGTCTTGGAGATGGGAGCTGGAGGTTATAATAATAGAGGATGTCAGTCTGAGGTCATTAAATGAACGGGTTGGGTGGTATACAGAATGAGGGAGGACATGGAGGGAGGTGCAGCACCATGACTAGCATAGACCAAAAGATCGGTGCAGTGACTGGTGTAGACTGGAGCAGCGGTGTAACGGCTGGCATACACTGACACACTAACCATTGTAAAAAGTAGGCAGAACTTAACTAGAATCTAGGATCCATTCTAGCCCCTCTACTAATCGGCCCCCCAGCTGGTATTTCTTGATATCGGTATGCCTTTCTTGCTGTGATTCTCATTAAGGGTGAATGTTCATATGAAGGATGTGCAGAGCTTACAAGGCAAACAACATACTGTAGCTCCAATACAACAGAATTTCTCCCCTGTCATAAATAAACATGAAGATAACTCATTCAAGGAAATTCAGATTGTTTAATTATTGTTCAATTAATCCTCGGAAGGCAGCGGGATGAGTCAGAGAAAACTAAACAGGTAATAATAGATTTGGAAATAATCTTCCTATGATTAAACATTCACTGCGTGTGTCCCCCAAATCACCCACTGGACACTTCATTTATCATCCAAAAGATCTTGGAGGTTTTTCTTTCTGTTTTTTTTGGTTAATCGGATCTTGTGCCATTACCTTGTATTTAGTAGGGAATTATGTTGTTAGAAAATTGTTTAGTTCTTTGGAAATTGATCCTTAGAGGATTATTTCCAGTTACAAAAGAAACAAAATATTATGTCGTAAATGCAAAATACACAGAATCACTTCTACTAAATTTTTGGCTGAACAGTTGTTTTCTTCCTTATGGAATTAGGAATCAAGACCATGAAGGAACTTGATAAGCTGATGCCGTGTAAAATAAGCAAAGTAATACTGTCCCCTATGTGCATGAATATAACTACTATAATACTACCCTCTATGTATAAGAATATAACTAGTATAATACTGCTTCTATGTACAAGACTATAACTACTATAATACTACCTCCTATGTACAAGAATATAACTACTATAATACTGCCCCCTATGTACAAGAATATAACTACTATAATACTGCCCCCTATGTATAAGAATATAACTACTATAATACTACCTCCTATGTACAAGAATATAACTACTATAATACTGCTACTATGTACAAGAATATAACTACTATAATACTGCCTCCTATGTACAAGAATATAACTACTATAATACCAGCTCCTATGTACAAGAATATAACTACAATAATACTACCTCCTATGTACAAGAATATAACTACTATAATACTACCTCCTATGTACAAGAATATAACTACTATAATACTACCTCCTATGTACAAGAATATAACTACTATAATACTGCCCCCTATGTATAAGAATATAACTACTATAATACTACCTCCTATGTACAAGAATATAACTACTATAATACTGCTACTATGTACAAGAATATAACTACTATAATACTGCCTCCTATGTACAAGAATATAACTACTATAATACCAGCTCCTATGTACAAGAATATAACTACAATAATACTACCTCCTATGTACAAGAATATAACTACTATAATACTACTCCTATGTACAAGAATATAACTACTATAATACTACTCCTATGTACAAGAATATAACTACAATACTTCCTCCTATGTACAAGAATATAACTACTATAATACTGCTCCTATGTACAAGAATATAACTACTATAATACTGCTCCTATGTACAAGAATATAACTACTATAATACTACTCCTATGTACAAGAATATAACTACTATAATACTACTCCTATGTACAAGAATATAACTACTATAATACTACTCCTATGTACAAGAATATAACTACTATAATACTACTCCTATGTACAAGAATATAACTACTATAATACTGCTCCTATGTACAAGAATATAACTACTATAATCCTGCTCCTATGTACAAGAATATAACTACTATAATACTGCTCCTATTGTCAAGAATATAACTACTATAATACTGCCCCCTATGTACAAGAATATAACTACTATAATACTACTCCTATGTACAAGAATATAACTACTATAATACTACTCCTATGTACAAGAATATAACTACTATAATACTACTCCTATGTACAATAATATCACTACTATAATACTGCTCCTATGTACAAGAATATAACTACTATAATACTGCTCCTATTGTCAAGAATATAACTACTATAATACTACTCCTATGTACAAGAATATAACTACTATAATACTACCTCCTATGTACAAGAATATAACTACTATAATACTGCTCCTATGTACAAGAATATAACTACTATAATACTGCTTCTATATACAAGAATATAACTACTATAATACTGCCTCCTATGTACAAGAATATAACTACTATAATACTGCTCCTATGTACAAGAATATAACTACTATAATACTGCTCCTATGTACAAGAATATAACTACTATAATACTGCTCCTATGTACAAGAATATAACTACTATAATACTGCTTCTATATACAAGAATATAACTACTATAATACTGCTCCTATGTACAAGAATATAACTACTATAATACTACCTCCTATGTACAAGAATATAACTACTATAATACTGCCTCCTATGTACAAGAATATAACTACTATAATACTATCACATAGAAACAATACAGTATACAGTTGAATTTGTTTTATGTCCTTCATAATCTTTATAAAACTGTTGAGAATCCATTTGCAGTACACTCGGAGAATTATTGCACACCGGTTCTTTCTTCTTGAGGACAGACAGTTCTATAGATTTATACATGTTCTGTAGATTGTATAGATGTCTCTTGAACACAGTTGAGGGGCGGAGGTTAAGTTACTGACCCATTTTTGCAGAGCAGCAGCAGGAGATGAGTGATGGTGCAACCAATTCTTACATACAGCATATAAGTAAGTGAACCCGCATGTTCTACATATTGTGATGATGTAAATGTAATTATTTTTGCATCTTATTATTTTCTATAAATTCAGCACTTATGTAAATCAGGCCAAGCCTTGTAATTGTATGAGCAGTGAAGGTGAGAGCTCAGCAACAAAGTAAAGCTACTCATCAGATATAGGATCAGGGTGTAATGATATAAGGAGCGGGGTGTGTGGGGTGTATGAAGAGGTGTATGCAATATACGAGGTTCAGGGTGTATATGTTGTATAGGAGACATGGTGTGTTGGATGTATATGCTGTATGAAGTGTGGGTGTATAAGGTGCAGTGTGTAGGTGCAGTGTATGAGGTGAGGGGTGTATGAAATGTGCGGTGTATATGAGGTTTCAGGTCTGGGGTATAGAGGTGGCTTCACAAGGACATCAGAGATGCCGGATTTCTCATTCTCCTGGTAATCAGCTGTTAATGGGAATTGGATGATGTTGGTCAATTAAGCCAAAATGGCCGCATGTACTGTACATGGACTGTGGGGGCAGTGGACCTAGAAATGGAAAGCTAATGAAAATGAGCTGAGTCTAATAGGCAATCTCAAGATTGACCGAGAGGTTCAAAAATTAGATTCTTGTAGTCTACAGAGCAATTTACAAGATTAAAAGCTACAACTATTGTATCGTGTTGGAGAATGTATTGGAGTATAGAAGGGTATGGTATAGAAGAGTAGAATATGGTATGGTATGTAATGGAATGGGAGAGTGGAGAATGGTATAGTATATTATAGTATGATATGGTAGAGTGGAGTATGATATTGTACAGTATAGTAGAGTATGGCATAGTGTAGTATAGTATGATATGGTAGAGCGGAGTATGATATTGTACAGTATAGAAGAGTAGAGTATGGTATAGTGTAGTATAGTATGATATGGTAGAGTAGAGTATGGTATAGTGTAGTATAGTATGATATGGTAGAGTAGAGTATGGTATAGTGTAGTATAGTATGATATGGTAGAGTAGAGTATGGTACAGTGTAGTATAGTATGATATGGTAGAGTAGAGTATGGTATAGTGTAGTATAGTATGATATGGTAGAGTAGAGTATGGTACAGTGTAGTATAGTATGATATGGTAGAGCGGAGTATGATATTGTACAGTATAGAAGAGTAGAGTATGGCATAGTGTAGTATAGTATGATATGGTAGAGTAGAGTATGGTATAGTGTAGTATAGTATGATATGGTAGAGTAGAGTATGGTATAGTGTAGTATAGTATGATATGGTAGAGTAGAGTATGGTATAGTATAGTGTAGTATGATATGGTAGAGTGGAGTATGGTACAGTGTAGTATAGTATGATATGGTAGAGTAGAGTATGGTATAGTGTAGTATAGTATGATATGGTAGAGCGGAGTATGATATTGTACAGTATAGAAGAGTAGAGTATGGCATAGTGTAGTATAGTATGATATGGTAGAGCGGAGTATGGTACAGTGTAGTATAGTATGATATGGTAGAGTAGAGTATGGTATAGTGTAGTATAGTATGATATGGTAGAGCGGAGTATGATATTGTACAGTATAGAAGAGTAGAGTATGGCATAGTGTAGTATAGTATGATATGGTAGAGCGGAGTATGATATTGTACAGTATAGAAGAGTAGAGTATGGCATAGTGTAGTATAGTATGATATGGTAGAGTAGAGTATGGTATAGTGTAGTATAGTATGATATGGTACAGTAGAGTATGGTATAGTATAGTGTAGTATGATATGGTAGAGTGGAGTATGGTACAGTGTAGTATAGTATGATATGGTAGAGTAGAGTATGGTATAGTATAGTGTAGTATGATATGGTAGAGTAGAGTATGGTATAGTGTAGTATAGTATGATATGGTAGAGTAGAGTATGGTATAGTGTAGTATAGTATGATATGGTAGAGTAGAGTATGGTATAGTGTAGTATAGTATGATATGGTAGAGTAGAGTATGGTATAGTGTAGTATAGTATGATATGGTAGAGTAGAGGATGGTATAGTGTAGTATAGTATGATATGGTAGAGTAGAGTATGGTACAGTGTAGTATAGTATGATATGGTAGAGCGGAGTATGATATTGTACAGTATAGAAGAGTAGAGTATGGCATAGTGTAGTATAGTATGATATGGTAGAGTAGAGTATGGTATAGTGTAGTATAGTATGATATGGTAGAGTAGAGTATGGTATAGTGTAGTATAGTATGATATGGTAGAGTAGAGTATGGTATAGTATAGTGTAGTATGATATGGTAGAGTGGAGTATGGTACAGTGTAGTATAGTATGATATGGTAGAGTAGAGTATGGTATAGTGTAGTATAGTATGATATGGTAGAGCGGAGTATGATATTGTACAGTATAGAAGAGTAGAGTATGGCATAGTGTAGTATAGTATGATATGGTAGAGCGGAGTATGGTACAGTGTAGTATAGTATGATATGGTAGAGTAGAGTATGGTATAGTGTAGTATAGTATGATATGGTAGAGCGGAGTATGATATTGTACAGTATAGAAGAGTAGAGTATGGCATAGTGTAGTATAGTATGATATGGTAGAGCGGAGTATGATATTGTACAGTATAGAAGAGTAGAGTATGGCATAGTGTAGTATAGTATGATATGGTAGAGTAGAGTATGGTATAGTGTAGTATAGTATGATATGGTACAGTAGAGTATGGTATAGTATAGTGTAGTATGATATGGTAGAGTGGAGTATGGTACAGTGTAGTATAGTATGATATGGTAGAGTAGAGTATGGTATAGTATAGTGTAGTATGATATGGTAGAGTAGAGTATGGTATAGTGTAGTATAGTATGATATGGTAGAGTAGAGTATGGTATAGTGTAGTATAGTATGATATGGTAGAGTAGAGTATGGTATAGTGTAGTATAGTATGATATGGTAGAGTAGAGGATGGTATAGTGTAGTATAGTATGATATGGTAGAGTAGAGGATGGTATGGCATTGTACGGTATAGAATAGTAGAGGATGGTATAGTATATTATAGTATGATATGGTAGAATAGAGTATGATATAGTGTAGTATAGTATGATATGGTAGAGTAGAGGATGGTAGAGAATGATATGCTATGGTACAGTATATTTTATTATGCTTACTTATATTCTGCAGCACTTTTACCAACATTGTGGTCATCCAGAGGAAACCTACTAAACACAGGGAGAACACACAAACTCCTTACAGATGTTGTACTTGGAAGGATTCAAACCCAGGAGTACAGCACTGCTAGGCTACAGGGTTAACCACTAAGCCAGTGTAGTAGAGTACAGTATGTCAATGTATGATGTGGTAAAGTGTAGTATGAAATGCTACAATATGCTGTGGTGTCACATAGTATTCAGATGTGTCTGTCTATCTTTATCAGGGATGCAACTAGGAAGTACCGGACCCCATAATAACCTTATGACTGGGGCTCCGCCGGACTCCACACGGAATAACATCCCATATATTGGTCCCCACATAGAATAACAGCCTCCATATCATATAATGTCTCCCCTTACTGACCCACATATAGTATATTGTCCCCCTTTATTGGCCCCATGCAGTAAGTGCACCCTTTAGTGACCACCATACAATAAGAGCCCTCCTATACAATGACTTTAGCCAACAGGTCAAAGCCTATTAAAAAAAAACAAAAAACAAAAAAAAAAACCCTCACAATTTGTTAATGAATTTGTTCTAGAAAAACAGACTGCAACACACATTATAGCCACTAGGTGGCAACGCATAGGAACATATAGGATAGACATCTCATGATAGAATATCAAAAAATCATGTGTTCAATTCAATAATCAAGTAATAACTCAAGAGCCCTACTTATCGTACCTGAGTATACAGTGAGTAGTCCAGTCTATTGGACGATGAAGTGATACCCTCTCAGGTGAGTACTGTGCTCACCGCTCCAGATTTTGACTTTGTGACTTTTTCCTTTGCTCCATTCATTACTGTCATTTTGTGGAATTTACTTTTTCTTTCCCTTTTTTGCTACAATGAGACATGTTCAATAACAATTATTTTGCCCTCACTCCTCATTTGCATATTTTTTAAATCTGCGCCCCTGGGTATCGGTGCCTGAAGGAACCGAGACTTAACAACTACAAAGTGACAATGTTTATGAAGGAGAATTAAACGCACAGATAATTTACATCTTTAGTCATTGGAGTTCCCAGTACGCAGCAGAGGATGTCACGTCGCCATGCGATATAAAAAAACATGAGCCATTTTAACACAATATTATACATCCAAGGTAACACGTATCACTTTTAGTTTGGGTTATATTGGACATCTACCCCTGTTTCCCCCCCTTCACCACCTGGACCACCTACAACCGGCAGTCATGCTGGTGCTCCACTAAGGAAGCCGATTGTCCCCTGCTCCAGCCACTGCATAAGACATCCCCTGAAAATAAGACAGGTCATATATTTCGGAAGAGAATTTAATATAAGACACTGCCTTATTTTGGGGAAAACAGGGTATCTGTTGCAATATCCTATGTGTGAAAGCCCCAGGTACATCCCGTTGTGTACACAAGACCCTAAAGTTAAGCAACAGTCAGCAAATGTAGAGATTTTATGATTGTTTGTGCTATTTTATCTGTTACAATTCATTTTTATTCTTTGCGATATTGAACAAAGCTTCTGTGGGGTGGAAACCATCAGCATGCTGCTATTGATAGACCTGTTATTTTGTTGAACATGAGGCATCCATTCTGTTACTGAGTGCAGCTGCCCAGAACAATCCACATGTGGCAATAAGGTCAACATGAGATCCATAATCCAAACTAATCAGGCAGGGACTGTTCAGCCAGTCATAGGGGCAATATGCAGAGTCAATCCAATGAATAGCTAACGCTGGTATAATAACTTGACACTTCCCTTGCTAAGGTGCCTGTGACTACTTTAGCTTTTTAGGCTCTGTATTCTCAGAACTCACTCAATAACTTTTCAGATTATTTATTTTGGATTCATTTTCTAGATATCCTCTTTTGCTGATTTAGCTTTGACCTCATGGACTTGACCATGACCTGGACCTTTGATATTCCTATACTATCCTGGTTTTCAACCCTGGCTTACTCTCTTGCCCACAGTGTTTTCTGGAACATTGTTATGGGGTTGCAACCTGGGTCCCGAGCCACAAAGCCTACCCTGCCTTGCAATGGTCTCTGATCACCTCGGGGTGATCTTGGTGAGCCTTCACACAGAGTTTACGCTCGTTTATTCTGAACGTAAACTCGTTCAGAGTGAGCGGCGTACATAAAAATCAGATCCCATTGACTTCAATGGGTGCCGGCATACGCGCTTTTTTACCTATTGCTTTCAATGTGATGCACGTGTATCACATTGAAAGCACATTGG